>NC_086455.1:120012698-120198163 GCF_028390025.1 Pseudophryne corroboree | reverse complement strand
TACTATGGGGCTAATTCAAACCTGATCGGTGCTGTGCGTTTCCGCACAGCAGCCAACCAGGTCTGAACTGTGCATGCACCGGCACATGCCAGACAGCCGACGGCTGTCGTAGCCCAGCAATCGTCTCTGACTGATTGACAGGCAGAGGCAGTCGCTGGGCGGGAGGGGGCGGGCTGGCGGCATTTAGCGCTCGGGATTCTGACCATTGGGATGCTGCTGTCAGCATTCTGACCGCTAGGATCCAGACCGCAGTCCCTGGAATTTTCCGGACAAGAATCCTCTCATACCAGTTTTGGCATGATTCATAAATCAGACAGTTCAGCAGATTAAATAAACAGACATTTTGCTGGTATATAATTTAAATTTGTGCAGATGTTAGGACCATGTAGCATAAACATTCGCATTAATTGAAATTATATGACAGCAAAATGCTTTATGTTTATTTAATCTCTTGAATATTGCTTGAAATTATTACATGACGATAATGTTTATGCTACACTGTTTGACCTCTGCCATTTGATTGCACTAGTTGAAATGATATGCCAGGTACATTTCTGTGACAAATATAAATAATCATGAAAAAATAGAAAAATTAAAATATTATTGGTAAAAAAATAAGTAGAAAAAGAGAAAAATGTTCACAGCAATGAAAAATTACATTGTGGCCAAACTGTGGGATGCTTCACCGGTGTCTTACTATTGGATGGTCACTATGGGGGTCATTCCAACCCGATCACACGCTGCAGTTTTTTGCAGCCGTGCGATCTGGTCCGGAATGCGCTGTGGCCGCAATGCGCAGGCGCGTTGCTGCCCGGCGACGGGGAGCGCCAGGCAGCTAATGTTCTAAGATTTCGATCGCAGTGGCGATCGCAAGGTGACTGACAACAGGAAGGCGTTCCAGGGTGGCAACTAACCGTTTTCTGGGAGTGGAGATGAAAACGCAGGCGTGTCTAGGCATTTGTCTGACGTCAATTCTGGAACTCGACAGACTGAAGTGATCGCAGTGGCTGAGTAAGTTCAGAGCTACTAAGAAACTGCACAAAATGTTTTTGTACAGCTCCCTTGCACAAGCGTTCGCACACTTGCACAGCTAAAATACACTCCCCCATAGGCGGCGATTATCTGATCGCATGTGCGATCAACTCAGAATGAACTCCTATGACCGGATAGTGCTACTCTAATGGCACAGCAGTGAACAGCCATTGGTGTTTCCAGCATAGGGGGTAATTCAGATCTGATCACAGCAGCAAATTTGTTAGCTAATGGGCAAAACCGTGTGCACTGCGGGGGGAGGGGGGGGGGCAGATATAACGTGCAGAGTTAGATTTGGGTGGGTTATATTGTTTCTGTGCAGGGTAAATACTGGCTGCTTTATTTTTACACTGCAATTTAGATTTCAGTTTGAACACACCCCACCCAAATATATCTCTCTCTGCAAATGTTATATCTGCCCCACCTGCAGTGCACATGGGGGGGGGGGGGGGTGGGGGGGTTAATTCTGAGTTGATCGCAGCAGGAAATTTTTTAGCAGTTAGGCAAAACCATGGGGGTCATTCCGAGTTGTTCGCTCGCAAGCGGATTTTAGCAGATTTGCTCATGCTAAGCCGCCGCCTACTGGGAGTGAATCTTACCATCTTAAAATTGCCAACGATGTATTCGCAATATTGCGATTACACACCTCGTAGCAGTTTCTGAGTAGCTCCAGACTTACTCGGCATCTGCGATCAGTTCAGTGCTTGTCGTTCCTGGTTTGACGTCACAAACACACCCAGCGTTCGCCCAGACACTCCCCCGTTTCTCCAGCCACTCCCGCGTTTTTTCCGGAAACGGTAGCGTTTTTTCCCACACGCCCATAAAACGGCCTGTTTCCGCCCAGTAACACCCACTTCCTGTCAATCACATTACGATCGCCAGAACGATGAAAAAGCCGTGAGTAAAAATCCTAACTGCATAGCAAATTTACTTGGCGCAGTCGCAGTGCGGACATTGCGCATGCGCATTAAGCGGAAAATCGCTGCGATGCGAAGATTTTTACCGAGCGAACAACTCGGAATGACCCCCCATGTGCACTGCAGGGGGGGGCAGATATAACATGTGCAGAGAGAGATAGATTTGGATGGGTTATGTTGTTTCTGTGCAGGGTAAATACTGGCTGCTTTATTTTTACACTGCAATTTAGATTTCAGTTTGAACACACCCCACCCAAATCTAACTCTCTCTGCACATGTTATATCTGCCTCCCCTGCAGTGCACATGGTTTTGCCCAACTGCTAACAAAGTTCCTGCTGCGATCAACTCAGAATTACCCCCTAGGTTTTGCTCATTAGCTAACAAATTTGCTGCTGCGATTAGATCTGAATTACCCCCTCGGCCCATAATGTTGGTCACATGGACAGCTGATGAGATAGATGACGTATTTTGATGTACGTGTGACTCTGGGGTCTAAGTACTAAGGGGATAATTCAGACCTGATCGCTGGGCTGCTAACTTTGCTGTCCTGCGTTCAGATAGTCGCCGTTCCCAGGGGGAGTGTAAATTCGCTGTGCAAGTGTGCGATCGCATGTGTACGCAGAGCTGAAAAAACCACCATCTGCAGTCTCTGCGCAGCCCAGGATTTACTCCTTCAGTGCGATAAGAACAGGCTGATGTCATACACCCTCCCTGAAAATGCTTGGGCACGCCTGCGTTTTTCCGGACACTCCCAATAAATGCTCAGTTGCCACCCACAAACTGCCTCCTCCTGTCAATCACCTTGCAAACGTCCATGCGATCGAATTTATCACACCATCCTTTCACTGACCGGCGTTGCCCTTTGAAGTTGACTGACGCGCGTGCACATTGCGGTGCATACGCATGCACAGTTATTACCTGATCGCCCGCTTTGCGAAAATGCACAGTAGCAATCAGGTCTGAATCACTCCCTAAGACTTGAAGAGTGTTTATTTATTTATTTATTTATTAACAGTTTCTTATATAGCGCAGCATATTCGATTGCGCTTTACAATTAGAACAACAGTAATAGAACTAGAGATGTGCACTTGAAATTTTTCGGGTTTTGTGTTTTGGTTTTGGGTTCGGTTCCGCGGCCGTGTTTTGGGTTCGACCGCGTTTTGGCAAAACCTCACCAAATTTTTTTTGTCGGATTCGGGTGTGTTTTGGATTCAGGTGTTTTTTTCAAAAAACACTAAAAAACAGCTTAAATCATAGAATTTGGGGGTCATTTTGACCCCAAAGTATTATTAGCCTCAAAAACCATAATTTCCACTCATTTTCAGTCTATTCTGAATACCTCACACCTCACAATATTATTTTTAGTCCTAAAATTTGCACCGAGGTCGCTGGATGACTAAGCTAAGCGACCCTAGTGGCCGACACAAACACCTGGCCCATCTAGGAGTGGCACTGCAGTGTCACGCAGGATGGCCCTTCCAAAAAACACTCCCCAAACAGCACATGACGCAAAGAAAAAAAGAGGCGCAATGAGGTAGCTGTGTGAGTAAGATAAGCGACCCTAGTGGCCGACACAAACACCTGGCCCATCTAGGAGTGGCACTGCAGAGTCACGCAGGCTGGCCCTTCCAAAAAACACTCCCCAAACAGCACATGACGCAAAGAAAAAAAGAGGCGCAATGAGGTAGCTGTGTGAGTAAGATAAGCGACCCTAGTGGCCGACACAAACACCTGGCCCATCTAGGAGTGGCACTGCAGTGTCACGCAGGATGGCCCTTCCAAAAAACACTCCCCAAACAGCACATGACGCAAAGAAAAAAAGAGGCGCAATGAGGTAGCTGTGTGAGTAAGATAAGCGACCCTAGTGGCCGACACAAACACCTGGCCCATCTAGGAGTGGCACTGCAGTGTCACGCAGGATGGCCCTTCCAAAAAACACTCCCCAAACAGCACATGACGCAAAGAAAAAAAGAGGCGCAATGAGGTAGCTGTGTGAGTAAGATAAGCGACCCTAGTGGCCGACACAAACACCTGGCCCATCTAGGAGTGGCACTGCAGTATCACGCAGGATGGCCCTTCCAAAAAACACTCCCCAAACAGCACATGACGCAAAGAAAAAAAGAGGCGCAATGAGGTAGCTGTGTGAGTAAGCTAAGCGACCCTAGTGGCCGACACAAACACCTGGCCCATCTAGGAGTGGCACTGCAGTGTCACGCAGGATGGCCCTTCCAAAAAACACTCCCCAAACAGCACATGACGCAAAGAAAAAAAGAGGCGCAATGAGGTAGCTGTGTGAGTAAGCTAAGCGACCCTAGTGGCCGACACAAACACCTGGCCCATCTAGGAGTGGCACTGCAGTGTCACGCAGGATGGCCCTTCCAAAAAACACTCCCCAAACAGCACATGACGCAAAGAAGAAAAAAAGAGGCGCAATGAGGTAGCTGTGTGAGTAAGCTAAGCGACCCTAGTGGCCGACACAAACACCTGGCCCATCTAGGAGTGGCACTGCAGTGTCACGCAGGATGGCCCTTCCAAAAAACACTCCCCAAACAGCACATGACGCAAAGAAGAAAAAAAGAGGCGCAATGAGGTAGCTGTGTGAGTAAGCTAAGCGACCCTAGTGGCCGACACAAACACCTGGCCCATCTAGGAGTGGCACTGCAGTGTCACGCAGGATGGCCCTTCCAAAAAACACTCCCCAAACAGCACATGATGCAAATAAAAATGAAAGAAAAAAGAGGTGCAAGATGGAATTGTCCTTGGGCCCTCCCACCCACCCTTATGTTGTATAAACAGGACATGCACACTTTAACCAACCCATCATTTCAGTGACAGGGTCTGCCACACGACTGTGACTGAAATGACGGGTTGGTTTGGACCCCCACCGAAAAAGAAGCAATTAATCTCTCCTTGCACAAACTGGCTCTACAGAGGCAAGATGTCCACCTCATCATCATCCTCCGATATATCACCGTGTACATCCCGCTCCTCACAGATTATCAATTCGTCCCCACTGGAATCCACCATCTCAGCTCCCTGTGTACTTTGTGGAGGCAATTGCTGCTGGTCAATGTCTCCACGGAGGAATTGATTATAATTCATTTTAATGAACATCATCTTCTCCACATTTTCTGGAAGTAACCTCGTACGCCGATTGCTGACAAGGTGAGCGGCGGCACTAAACACTCTTTCGGAGTACACACTTGTGGGAGGGCAACTTAGGTAGAATAAAGCCAGTTTGTGCAAGGGCCTCCAAATTGCCTCTTTTTCCTGCCAGTATAAGTACGGACTGTCTGACGTGCCTACTTGGATGCGGTCACTCATATAATCCTCCACCATTCTTTCAATGGTGAGAGAATCATATGCAGTGACAGTAGACGACATGTCCGTAATCGTTGTCAGGTCCTTCAGTCCGGACCAGATGTCAGCATCAGCAGTCGCTTCAGACTGCCCTGCATCACCGCCAGCGGGTGGTCTCGGAATTCTGAGCCTTTTCCTCGCACCCCCAGTTGCGGGAGAATGTGAAGGAGGAGATGTTGACAGGTCGCGTTCCGCTTGACTTGACAATTTTCTCACCAGCAGGTCTTTGAACCCCAGCAGACTTGTGTCTGCCGGAAAGAGAGATCCAAGGTAGGTTTTAAATCTAGGATCGAGCACGGTGGCCAAAATGTAGTGCTCTGATTTCAACAGATTGACCACCCGTGAATCCTTGTTAAGCGAATTAAGGGCTCCATCCACAAGTCCCACATGCCTAGCGGAATCGCTCCCTTTTAGCTCCTCCTTCAATGCCTCCAGCTTCTTCTGCAAAAGCCTGATGAGGGGAATGACCTGACTCAGGCTGGCAGTGTCTGAACTGACTTCACGTGTGGCAAGTTCAAAAGGTTGCAGAACCTTGCACAACGTTGAAATCATTCTCCACTGCGCTTGAGACAGGTACATTCCACCTCCTATATCGTGCTCAATTGTATAGGCTTGAATGGCCTTTTGCTGCTCCTCCAACCTCTAAAGCATATATAGGGTTGAATTCCACCTCGTTACCACTTCTTGCTTCAGATGATGGCAGGGCAGGTTCAGGCGTTTTTGGTGGTGCTCCAGTCTTCTGTACGTGGTGCCTGTACGCCGAAAGTGTCCCGCAATTCTTCTGGCCACCGACAGCATCTCTTGCACGCCCCTGCCGTTTTTTAAAAAATTCTGCACCACCAAATTCAAGGTATGTGCAAAACATGGGACGTGCTGGAATTTGCCCATATTTAATGCACACACAATATTGCTGGCGTTGTCCGATGCCACAAATCCACAGGAGAGTCCAATTGGGGCAAGCCATTCCGCGATGATCTTCCTCAGTTGCCGTAAGAGGTTTTCAGCTGTGTGCGTATTCTGGAAACCGGTGATACAAAGCGTAGCCTGCCTAGGAAAGAGTTGGCGTTTGTGAGATGCTGCTACTGGTGCCGCCGCTGCTGTTCTTGCGGCGGGAGTCCATACATCTACCCAGTGGTCTGTCACAGTCATATAGTCCTGACCCTGCCCTGCTCCACTTGTCCACATGTCCGTGGTTAAGTGGACATTGGGTACAACTGCATTTTTTAGGACACTGGTGAGTCTTTTTCTGACGTCCGTGTACATTCTCGGTATTGCCTGCCTAGAGAAGTGGAACCTAGATGGTATTTGGTAACGGGGGCACACTACCTCAAGAAATTGTCTAGTTCCCTGTGAACTAACGGCGGATACCGGACGCACGTCTAACACCAACATAGTTGTCAAGGCCTCAGTTATCCGCTTTGCAACAGGATGACTGCTGTGATATTTCATCTTCCTCGCAAAGGACTGTTGGACAGTCAATTGCTTGGTGGAAGTAGTAAAAGTGGGCTTACGACTTCCCCTCTGGGATGACCATCGACTCCCAGCAGCAACAACAGCAGCGCCAGCAGCAGTAGGCGTTACACGCAAGGATGCATCGGAGGAATCCCAGGCAGGAGAGGACTCGTCAGAATTGCCAGTGACATGGCCTGCAGGACTATTGGCATTCCTGGGGAAGGAGGAAATTGACACTGAGGGAGTTGGTGGGGTGGTTTGCGTGAGCTTGGTTACAAGAGGAAGGGATTTACTGGTCAGTGGACTGCTTCCGCTGTCGCCCAAAGTTTTTGAACTTGTCACTGACTTATTATGAATGCGCTGCAGGTGACGTATAAGGGAGGGTGTTCCGAGGTGGTTAACGTCCTTACCCCTACTTATTACAGCTTGACAAAGGCAACACACGGCTTGACAAATGTTGTCCGCATTTCTGTTGAAATACTTCCACACCGAAGAGCTGATTTTTTGGGTATTTTCACCAGGCATGTCAACGGCCCTATTCCTCCCACGGACAACAGGTGTCTCCCCGGGTGCCTGACTTAAACAAACCACCTCACCATCAGAATCCTCCTTGTCAATTTCCTCCCCAGCGCCAGCAACACCCATATCCTCCTCATCCTGGTGTACTTCAACACTGACATCTTCAATCTGACTATCAGGAACTGGACTGCGGGTGCTCCTTCCAGCACTTGCAGGGGGCGTGCAAATGGTGGAAGGCGCATGCTCTTCACGTCCAGTGTTGGGAAGGTCAGGCATCGCAACCGACACAATTGGACTCTCCTTGTGGATTTGGGATTTCGAAGAACGCACAGTTCTTTGCGGTGCTTTTGCCAGCTTGAGTCTTTTCATTTTTCTAGCGAGAGGCTGAGTGCTTCCATCCTCATGTGAAGCTGAACCACTAGCCATGAACATAGGCCAGGGCCTCAGCCGTTCCTTGCCACGCCGTGTGGTAAATGGCATATTGGCAAGTTTACGCTTCTCCTCCGACAATTTTATTTTAGATTTTGGAGTCCTTTTTTTACTGATATTTGGTGTTTTGGATTTTACATGCTCTGTACTATGACATTGGGCATCGGCCTTGGCAGACGACGTTGCTGGCATTTCATCGTCTCGGCCATGACTAGTGGCAGCAGCTTCAGCACGAGGTGGAAGTGGATCTTGATCTTTCCCTAATTTTGGAACCTCAACATTTTTGTTCTCCATATTTTAATAGGCACAACTAAAAGGCACCTCAGGTAAACAATGGAGATGGATGGATACTAGTATACTTATGGATGGACGAGCGACTGCCGACACAGAGGTAGCTACAGCCGTGGACTACCGTACTGTGTCTGCTGCTAATATAGACTGGATGATAATGAGATGAAATTAATATATATATATATAATATCACTAGTACTGCAGCCGGACAGGTATATATATTTATTATGTAATGACTGATGACGGACCTGCTGGACACTGTCAGCTCAGCAGCACCGCAGACTGCTACAGTAAGCTACTATAGTAGTATGTATCAAGAAGAAAGAAAAAAAAAACCACGGGTAGGTGGTATACAATTATGGATGGACGAGCGACTGCCGACACAGAGGTAGCTACAGCCGTGGACTACCGTACTGTGTCTGCTGCTAATATAGACTGGATGATAATGAGATGAAATTAATATATATATATATAATATCACTAGTACTGCAGCCGGACAGGTATATATATTTATTATGTAATGACTGATGACGGACCTGCTGGACACTGTCAGCTCAGCAGCACCGCAGACTGCTACAGTAAGCTACTATAGTAGTATGTATCAAGAAGAAAGAAAAAAAAAAAAACACGGGTAGGTGGTATACAATTATGGATGGACGAGCGACTGCCGACACAGAGGTAGCTACAGCCGTGGACTACCGTACTGTGTCTGCTGCTAATATAGACTGGATGATAATGAGATGAAATTAATATATATATATATATATAATATCACTAGTACTGCAGCCGGACAGGTATATATATTTATTATGTAATGACTGATGACGGACCTGCTGGACACTGTCAGCTCAGCAGCACCGCAGACTGCTACAGTAAGCTACTATAGTAGTATGTATCAAGAAGAAAGAAAAAAAAAAAACACGGGTAGGTGGTATACAATTATGGATGGACGAGCGACTGCCGACACAGAGGTAGCTACAGCCGTGGACTACCGTACTGTGTCTGCTGCTAATATAGACTGGATGATAATGAGATGAAATTAATATATATATATATATATATATATATAATATCACTAGTACTGCAGCCGGACAGGTATATATATTTATTATGTAATGACTGATGACGGACCTGCTGGACACTGTCAGCTCAGCAGCACCGCAGACTGCTACAGTAAGCTACTATAGTAGTATGTATCAAGAAGAAAGAAAAAAAAAAACCACGGGTAGGTGGTATACAATTATGGATGGACGAGCGACTGCCGACACAGAGGTAGCTACAGCCGTGGACTACCGTACTGTGTCTGCTGCTAATATAGACTGGATGATAATGAGATGAAATTAATATATATATATAATATCACTAGTACTGCAGCCGGACAGGTATATATATTTATTATGTAATGACTGATGACGGACCTGCTGGACACTGTCAGCTCAGCAGCACCGCAGACTGCTACAGTAAGCTACTATAGTAGTATGTATCAAGAAGAAAGAAAAAAAAAAAAACACGGGTAGGTGGTATACAATTATGGATGGACGAGCGACTGCCGACACAGAGGTAGCTAGCTACAGCCGTGGACTACCGTACTGTGTCTGCTGCTAATATAGACTGGATGATAATGAGATGAAATTTATATATATATATATAATATCACTAGTACTGCAGCCGGGCAGGTATATATATTTATTATGTAATGACTGATGACGGACCTGCTGGACACTGTCAGCTCAGCAGCACCGCAGACTGCTACAGTAAGCTACTATAGTAGTATGTATCAAGAAGAAAGAAAAAAAAAAAAAACACAGGTAGGTGGTATACAATTATATATATATTATATACAATTATATATATATATATATATATATTAAACTGGTGGTGATTAATTAAACTGTTGGTCAGGTCACTGGTCACACTATCAGCAACTTGCAAGTAGTACTCCTAAGCAGACAATCACAATATATACTGGTGGTCAGTGTGGTCACAATGGCAGTGTGGCACTCTGGCAGCAAAAGTGTGCACTGTACGTTAAAATATGTACTCCTGCTCTCAGACTCTAACTGCTCCCCACTGTCTCCCCCACAAGTCAGATATACAGTCACACTATCACTTCAGCAAGTAGTAGTACTCCTCCTAATGCTCCCCAAAATTACTAAAGTAAATACTGTGTCTCTCTCTACTCTAGTCTCACTCTCTTCTCTATAAACGGAGAGGACGCCAGCCACGTCCTCTCCCTATCAATCTCAATGCACGTGTGAAAATGGCGGCGACGCGCGGCTCCTTATATAGAATCCGAGTCTCGCGATAGAATCCGAGCCTCGCGAGAATCCGACAGCGGGATGATGACGTTCGGGCTCGCTCGGGTTAACCGAGCAAGGCGGGAAGATCCGAGTCGCTCGGACCCGTGTAAAAAAACCTGAAGTTCGGGCGGGTTCGGATTCCGAGGAACCGAACCCGCTCATCTCTAAATAGAACAAAACTGGATAAAAACAGACAGACATAGAGGTAGGAAGGCCCTGCTCGCAAGCTTACAATCTATAGGAAAATAAGCATTGATATACAAGGATAGATGCTACCTATTGCATAATGGTCCATCAGATTGCTAGGTTCTTCATGGGTTGTATGATATGATTACCCCACAATGTTGGCCAAGTGTCAGGAGAATGTGAGAGTAAAGCAAGACAAGATATATGAGGTTATGTGTACTGTAAAGTAAGGATGTAATTAGATAGGGAAGCACTGAAGGTTATGTGGGTGGGTCTAGAATTTGATAGGCTTGTCTGAAGAGGTGAATTTTCAGGGAACGTTTAAAGGAGACTAGAGGTGAGTCTTATTGTGCATGGGAGGGCATTCCACAGAGTGGGTGAAGCCCGGATAAAGTCCTATAATTTTGAGTGTGAACAAGTAATGCGTGTGGATGACAGACGCAGATCTTGTGCAGAGCGGAGAGGTCAGGTAGGGAAATATTTTGAGATGAGTGAAGAGCTGTTTGTTGGTGCAGTTTGGTTAATAGCCTTGTATGTAAGTAAAAGTATTTTAAATTTAGTACAGTAGAATTACGGTAACCAATGGAGGGACTGGCAGAGCAGATCTGCAGACGATGAACGTCTAGCGAGGAAGATTAGCCTCGCTAGCTGCATTCAAAATGGATTGTAGTGGTGAGAGCCTATGTTTGGGAAGACTGGTCAGAAGACTATTACGATAAATAATGCGGGAGATAATGAGAGCGTGGATTAGAGTTTTTGCTGTGTCTTGTGTAAGATATGATCGTTTCTTAAATGTATGTAACATGATCTTGAGACAAATTGAATGTGGGGAACAAAGGACAGTTCAGAGTCAAGAATGACACCTAAGCAGCGAGCTTGTGGGGTAGGGATGATTGCTGACTTATCAACAGTGATAGAGATATCAGGTTGGTAACTACTATTGGCCGGTGAAAATATAATTAATTCTGTTTTGGAAATATTAAGTTTGAGGTGGCGAGATGTCATCCAAGATGAAATGGCAGAAAGGCATTCAGTGACAGGGGCAAATACAGATGGTGACAAATCTGGGGAGGATAGGTAGATTTGAGTATCATCTGCATACAGATGGTACCGAAATCCGAAAGAGTTGATTAATTTGCCAAGAGATGAGTTATAGATAGAGAAAAGCAGAGGACCTAATACTGAGCCTTGCGGTATTCCAACTGAGAGAGGTAGCGAAGAGGAGGTGGAATTAGAGAAACGAACACTGAAGGAGCGATTAGATAGGCAGGATGAGAACCAAGAAAGGGCTGTGTCCTGAAGACCTAGGGATTGTAGTGTTTGTATGAGAAGAGAGTGGTCAACAGTGTCAAATGCAGCAGAGAGATCAAGGAGAAACAGTAGTGAGTTATGGCCTTTAGATTTATCAGTGACCAAATCATTCACTACCTTAATCAGTGCCGTCTCTGTGGAGTGTTGGGCATGAAATCCTGACTGAAGTGGGTCCAGTAGGCTGCGTCAGTTAAGAAAGTGTGTGAGGCGAGTGTAGGCAAATCTCTCAAGTAGCTTGGAGAGGCATGGGACCTGAGAGATGGGACGGTAGTTTGAGAGAGAGTTAGGGTCAGAGTTTAGTATTTTTTTCAGAATGGGAGTAATCACTGCATGCTTGTACAGAGAAGGAAAGATACCAGTAGACAGTGAGAGATTACAGATTTTAGTTAAGGTTGGAATGAGCACAGCAGACAGAGCTTTACTAATTTGTGAGGGTATAGAGTCAAGGGGAGAGGTAGTAGAGTAGGCAGATGAAAAGAGTTCAGATACTTCATCTTCAGTTGTAGGATCAAATGAAGAGAAGTTAGAGAAAGTCTATACATGCAGACCTACAGTAGGTATAGTGAACAGATGTAGTGTTGGTGTAGTCCAGATGCACCTGCACAGTATTTGTTACGATGGTTAAATCTTGAATCCATTTCTAGCCGACAGTCTGTGCGGCTACTGGTTCAAGTCCTGAGATATACTACCCACCTCCAGTGACAAGCTTCTGGGATGTCTACAGGACAGTCTGTAAGTGCTGTGGGTCTCTAACTAGCAGGTATATCCTGGTGGATTTAATGTCCTCTTTATCAAACTGCTGCACACTTGTACAGTGTGAGGTATTACTAGCCCATGAGCAACCTGAGGCTTTTTCTGTGTACAAGTTGTTAATTGTTATAATACCTCTCTTGTCGACTGGATCACATACCTGGGATGTCAACGTCTGTTGCAGCAAAGTCTCTATCATGAAGCTAGCCATCCCCTTCTAGAGGGCTCTCTCTGCAGCAGCTACTTCCTCTATTGCCTTATATGGCTGGGGCTGCCTCCTGGCTGACCTGTTCTAGGTCCCTCTCACTGCTCATCTGTCAAGGGAATTCCTTCTCTCTCCCGGCCGGACGTCACAGATGCTGGCGGCACTTTCCCGCAGTGTCCTCAGTAGCCGCCTAGGTCTGGCCGGATACAGGTAATACAGGAACACACACTGTCCATCTCACTACTTCTAATGGAGCCTGTCAACGCTGCAGTCTCTCACAGCGCGGCTCACTCACACTGTCTCTTCTGTCCTCTGCGCACCAATGTTTTTTATGGGTCCCCCTTTTATAACCTGTTACAGAGGTCTCCGGATGTGTCCCGCCAGCGGCGCGTGCGGGACAAGTGCAATCCAGCTGTTCCATTCTGTGTCCTAGTGACCCCTTCCAGTAGCTGCTGTGATTAGGGAAAGTAATGGGGGCAGTTAACCCCTTTTTCTTCAGGCATGAGAATGTCCTGTGGCCATGCGCCCACAGTGTTCCATTGCACTAGCAGTCCAGTCGGTTCCAACTCCCCTCCATGAGGGGGAATACTTATGAATTATAGCTACCCTCTGTGAGGGCTTTAGACCCCTCTGTGGGGGACCAACTTGGTCCTTTTTTTTTAAACGTTTAAATATATATTAGCAACACATTTACACATAATATACAGGCGCTATGCAATGCATATAATTTTACACATAATCACTTACTCGGGTGTCACACATCTGTATATGGATCATCAGCCATTCATACATTCATTGGGCAAGGCCTTACGGAAGGCAGATGGGTCTGGTAAAAAAGGATGGAAAAGTGTTTTGGTTCGGGTAGAGGGGGATGATGTGGCATGGTCTGAGGGGCATTTTATAGCTCGGGGAAAAGTGTCTGGCAGTCCAGACACAATAGTGCTACACTTGGGGGGTAACGAATTAGGTGACATAAAGTCCCTCAACCTAATCAGGATGATTCAGGCAGACCTGGAGTGGGTACGGTAGCGTAGGCACGCAGCAGAAATTATATGGTCCAGCATCATCCCCAGGCTTTCATGGTACAGAGCATGGAGGGGAGTGGGAAAAGAGAGGGCTCAAAAAAAGGGTCAACGCAGCTGTTGGTAACTGCGTATCGGCACTAGGCAGGAAGGTCAAATGGCACAGGAACAGCAGGGAAAAAATGGAGGGCATGTATAGGAAGGGTTGGGTCCATTTGTCAGACATTTGCATTGATCTGTTAAATTACACGTTTCAGGAGGCGCTGGAGGGTTCAGGAGAGAGGCAGGTTGCAGCAGCAAGAAGCGGTGCACAAGGCATGGTGAATGGGGGAGCCAGCTGGGGTTGGCAGATTCACCCTCGGTGAATGGCTGCACGCTTGGCTCCAGCCTTGGATATTTGCGCCCGTTAATTTTTGCACCGGCCGGTACTGTGTACTATGGGGCTAATTTAAACTTGATCGGTGCTGTGCGTTTCCACACAGCAGCTAACCAGGTCTGAACTGTGCATGCGCCGGCACATGCCAGACAGCCGAAGGCTGTCGTAGCCTAGCAATCATCTCTGACTAATTGACAGGCAGAGGCAGTCGCTGGGTGGGAGGGGGCAGGCCGGCAGCATTTAGCCTCCGTTTAGGGGGAGCGGTCTGGGTAACGCAGCAGGTCCGGAGCATTGGGGGGGGAGGGGGTGCTGCGGCTGCGTGATGTCACACGCAGCCGCTGCGACCCGGGCAGCAACGAGTAACTCCCTGCCAGCGTGCAGGAGCTGCACTGGCTGAGAGCTACTCCTGAAGTATAAAAGCACTGCCGCTGTCTTTTTATTAAACAAGTGCACTCCTTTCAGATCCCCTCATTTGGAAGGCTATGCATAAAAGAAAGAAGTGTCTATGGTTTATTGTATATGAGGGACTTTATTATATATTGCAGTTATTCATTGTATCCAGCCTTTTGCTGATATCATGCAAGCCAATCTCACCTCATTTTTTCAATCCCAGGATTTGGGATTGAAAAAATCTCAATCCCGGGATTGGGTGTGGTATAGAAGATCTAGAAAGTCTAGGTCGACAATTAAAAGATCAACCCCGTATGGTCGAAATGCATAAGGTCGACACTGAAAAAAGGTTGACACAAAAAAAGGTTGACACATTTTTTCTTCTTGGTGTCATTTTCATCGTCAGAGCACAGGGAATGCCAATTAGTGTACTGCGCCCCCTGCGGGCAAGGTTACTATTCCCAATCATGGTTCGCGTGGATGTTAAAGTATGAAAAATTTGTAAAAAATGCAAAAAAATAATAATAATCTGCCGACCTATTCCACTGTCAGTCTTTTGTCAATGTCGACCTAATGCATGGTGACATTTTGTCAATGTCGACCATATGGAATCGACCTAATGACTGTCGACCTAGACAATGGGCCTAATAAAAGAGTTGATCGCAGCAGCAAATTTGTTAGCAGTTGGGCAAAACCGTGGGGGTAATTCAGACCTGATCGCTCGCTAGCATTTTTTGAAGTGCTGCGATCAGTTCAGAACTGCGCATGCGTATGCACCGCAATGCGCAGGCGCATTGCACGGGTACAAAGCGGATTGTTGCTGTGCAATGGGTTTTCCGAAGAAGTCATTTGCACAGCCGATCGCAGGGAGATTGATAGGAAGAAGGCGTTTGTGGGTGGCAACTGACCGTTTTCTGGGAGTGGTTGGAAAAACGCAGGCGTGTCCAAGCATTTGCAGGGAAGGTACCTGGCTTCAATTCCGGCTCCGGACAGGCTGAAGTGATCGCAGCGGCTGAGTAAGTCCTGGGCAACTCAGAAACTGCACAAATTTTTTTTTTGGACCGCTCGGCTGCACATGTGATCGCACACTTGCACAGCTAAAATACACTCCCCGGTGGGCGGCGACTATGCGAACGCAGGACTGCAAAAACAGCTAGTGAGCAATCAGGTCTGAATTACCCCCCATGTGCACTGCAGGGGGGGGGGGGGGGCAGATATAACATGTGCAGAGAGTTAGATTTGGGTGGGATGTCTTCAAACTGAAATCTAAATTGCAGTGTAAAAATAAAGCAGCCAGTATTTACCCTGCACAGAAACAAAATAACCCTCCCAAATCTAACTCTCTCTGAGTATAACCTGCCACATCTGCAGTGCACATGGGTGGTCATTCCGAGTTGATTGCTAGCTGCATTTGTTCGCAGCGCAGCGATCAGGCTAAAAAATGGCAGTTCAACGCATGCGTATGCGGCGCAATGCGCACGCGCGACGTACGGGCACAACGAACGATGCAGTTTTGCACAGGGTCTAGCGATGCATTTCAGTCGCACTGGTTGCAGCAGAGGGATTGACATGAAGTGGGCGTTTCTGGGTGGCAACTGACCGTTTTCAGGGAGTGTTCGGAAAAACGCAAGCATGCCAGGAATAACGCAGGCGTGGCTGGGCGAACGCTGGGCTGGTGTGTGACGTCAAATCCGGAACTGAACAGTCTGAAGTGATCGCAAGCACTGAGTAGGTTTTGAGCTACTCTGAAACTACACAAAAAAAATTTGCAGGCGCTCTGCGATACAACCGTTCGCACTTCTGCTAAGCTAAAATACATTCCCAGTGGGCGGCGGCATAGCGTTTGCACGGCTACTAAAAACTGCTAGTGAGCGATCAACTCGGAATGACCCCCATGGTTTTGCCCAACTGCTAACAAATTTGCTGCTGCGATCAACTCTGAATTACCCCCATTGTTTATAAAAACATTGGAATCCCACGGGATTCCCAAGATTGAACTGTACAAATAAACTATGATGTGTCAGCCTGTCCATGTCCCTGTGTGGAGAATCCGTGTCCGGTGGAAGGAACTGGTAACTGGCCAGGCTCCTTATATCTTCCATGGGTAAATATATTAACAGCAGATACTAACATAAAAACAGAATTTGACGGCAGATAAGAACCACTTGGCCCATCTGGTCTGCCTTAAACACATGGTAAATTCACAATATTGATTGAGAAAATTAAATATTAATACATTTGCTCCTCGGACGTATGCAGTGAAAATAGGTTAAGGTTAGGCTGCAGGGTGGGGAGGGTTAGGTTTAGGCTGTGGGAAGGGGGGTTAGGTTTTCGGCACCACCGGTGGAGTATTAGAGTTAGGCTGTGGGGTCGGTGGGTTGGATGGTTATGATTAGGCTGCTAAATGGGAGGGTTAGGACAGTAGCGGATCTTGCCACAGGCAATCAGGACTGTGCCCCCCACAGTGCCCCCCGCTGTGCCCCCCCACTGGTCCCCCGCTGTGAAGGGAAACAGACGCTACGCATCTAGTTTCCCTTCGTGGAGAGGGCCTTTGCTGTGCGGTGCGCGATGATATCATCGCACACCGCACAGCATTGTGGCACAGACGCTAGGGGTCATAATTGACCTCTAGAGTCTATGTATCCGAGGAGAGGAGCTGCGCCGGCGGAGGTCTGCAGCGGTCTGGAATCAGGAGCGGGGATGTAAGTATACTTTTTTTTTCTTTTCTTTCAGCGGCGCTACAAATGGGGGCGTAACTGACCACGCCCCTGTATTAAGCCACGCCCTAACATTTTAATTTTTTTATTTTTTTTTGCCCGGGGCACCACAAGGGCAAGAACCGGCCCGGGGTTAGGATTAGGGTGGTAGGGGTAACATACTTACCCGACCCCTGCTGGGATTCTAACTATCGGGATGCTGCTGTCGGTATTCTGACCGCCTGCATCCCAAATGCCAGCATATCAGGACAGGGGTTCTGCAGGAATATGACAGGGAGATGTGTGGGGGCATTACTATTATTAGCATTACCAGCAACATGGTGACTACATGACAGGGGTTAATGTTAAGATGACCTCCACTCCAAATGTCAGGCAGAGCACCTCCACCAGCAGGTGCTTACCCAGGCTATCCGGGCGGGCAGCATTTGCTGGCAGTTCCCTATTCCCCGGCTTCCCCCTGGCGATCTTCCACAGAGATAGCCCGATCTCCAGCAGTAGGACCAGGCTCTCACTGAGCTGCTGCCCTATGGGCAGGAAGGATGTGCACTCTGGTCCTCCATTGCTGGCCAGGCTGGGGTCGACCCCTCTGTATAGCCGGTCCGAGTAGCGGGACATACATCCCTCGGTCAGTAGCACACCTCCGTTCCTCTGCCTCCTTCCTGGCGGAACATCAAATGCGCAGCCTGGGTGTCTCATGTCAGTCAGGCTGTGAGGCAGGAGCATCCCATGTGGTGGGGCGAGAGAGGATGATGGAAAGAGAATACAGTGATGTCCATACATGCGGCGGCGGGTATCCAGCGCTCCCAGTGCCGGCGTGAGCGGGGGCAGAGGCTAGTATACAGATGCAGCAGCAGTATTTCACCTAGCTGCCCGCCACTCCTCTGCCCCAGTATTAGTACCTCTCTCATGTTTGGGGGGAGCAAGCTTCCCCCTTGCCTCCTCCCATTCCGCGGCCCCTATGTCCGGGCATTATGTGTATAAGCAGCACTACTACTAGGGGCATTATGTGTATAAGTGGCACAACTACTGGAGGCATTATGTATAAGTGGCATGACTACTGGAGGCATTATGTATAAGCAGCACTACTACAGAGGGCATTATGTATAAGTGGCACTACTACTGGGGGCATTATTTGTAGAGGCGGCGCCACTACTGGAGGCATTATGTATAAGCGGCACCACTACTGGGGGCATTGTGTATAAGTGGCACTACTACTGGGAGCATTATTTTTATATGCGGCACAACTACTGGAGGCATTATGTATAAGCAGCGCTACTACTGGGGGCATTATTTGTATAAAGGGCTCTACTGCTGGGGGCATTATGTGTTTAAGCAGCACTACTACTGTGGGCATTATGTGTATAAGCGACGCTACTTCTGTGGACATTATGTGTATAAGCGGCACTACTACTGGGGGCTGTCACTGACCTGGGTTGGGAGTGTTGAGAACTCGGGGGTTCTTCCGATGATAGGGAAGAGGAACCACAGCTGGGCCGGAGCAGGGATGGCCGGATGTAGGTTTTCCTCATGCAGAACTTAGCCGTTGTAACCGACGTGTAATGCTAAAGAATTAGTTGTGGCCAAGGCTTGGGGGCGATGCTGAAGTACACAGAAGAATGAAGAACTTGTGAGCGATGTTGAAGAAATGAATGAAGATTTGAGAACGATGTTGAAGCACACAGAAGAATGAAGAACTTGTGAGTGATGCTGAAGAGATGAATGAAGATTTGAGAACGATGTTGAAGCACACTGAAGAATGAAGAACTTGTGAGCGATGTTGAGGAAATGAATGAGGATTTGAGAACGATGTTGAAGCACACAGAAGAGTGAAGAACTTGTGAGTGATGCTGAAGAAATAAATGAGGATTTGAGATTCAGTGTAACTCTGGAAGTTTGGGAGGCATTCCACTTAGGGATACCCTGAAATACTGGAAGCACAGGAGGTGTCCCTCTGAGAGATACACTGTAACGCTGGTAACGCAGAGAATGTCCCACTGAGTGATACACTGTAACGCTGATAGCACAGGGAAGGTTCCACTGAGTGATACACTGTAACGCTGGTAGCACGGGGAAGGTTCCACTGAGTGATACACTGTAACGCTGGTAGCACAGGGAATGTCCCACTGAGAGATACTCTGTAACGCTGGTAGCACGGGGAAGGTTCCACTGAGTGATGCACGGTAATGCTGGTAGCACAGGGAATGTCCCACTGAGAGATACTCTGTAACGCTGGTAGCACAGGGAATGTCCCGCTGAAAGATACTCTGCAACGCTGGAACACAGGAGACGTTCAGCTTGAGAACACGCTGAACGCTGCTAGCACTGGTGATCATTGGAAAAGACGATACTCAGGCGCCGGGGCTCTGTACGGTGTCTGCCTTTGAACTTCCAGCCCTCTCCCGATTGGCGGAAGGGGCCGATGACGTCACCCGCTCACCACGCCCTCGTGGATGCTGGGCGCAATGGCGACGCCCACACCCCTGGAACCCGCCGGAGGCAGCGCCAGCAAGACACGACGACCCGGAGCCCACCGGGGGCGACGACCGCCAGGAGACCCAGCGCACCCGGAGCGGTAAGCGCGGCGGCAGCAGCACCGCGAGTGTGACAGTACCCCCTCCTCTAGGGGTGGCCCCTGGACACTTTCCTGGTTTCGTTGGATGTTTAGAATGAAAGATCCGGACTAGTCGGGAAGCAGTGACTTCAGAAGCTTTGACCCAGCTCCTCTCCTCAGGACCATAACCTTTCCATTCTACCAGATACTGTAAATTCTTGTGAAGATAACGAGAGTCAAGAATAGTTTTGATTTCAAATTCTGTTCCAGCTTCAGTCTCTATCGAGGTTGGGCTAGGAGACTCCGAATGAAACCGTTTTAAAATGAGGGGACGAAGGAGAGAAACATGGAAAGAATTTGGTACCCGAAAGTGGGAAGGCAATCCCAATTTGCAGACAACAGGGTTCAGGACCTGCAAAACGGGGTAAGGACCGATGAATCTCGGAGCAAACTTCATAGCGGGTACTCTTAAACGAAGATTGCGGGTAGAGAGCCATACCCTGTCACCAACTTTGTATTGAGGAGCTGCTCGCCATTTTCTATCCGCAAAGAATTTGTGGCGGCTAGAGATTTTCTTGAGATTAGCATGAACCCTACTCCAGATTTGACTGAAGTGCCGGAGAGTGGAAGCTGCAGCAGGAACATCCTCCGAAGGAAAAATTGGTAATTCTGGGACTTGTGGATAGAATCCGTAATTAATGAAGAATGGGGACTCACCAGTGGAAGAGTGGTACAGATGATTATGGGCATACTCGGCCCAGGGTAACAGTTCCACCCAATTGTCCTGTGAAGGAGAGAGATAAAACGCGGAGAAAAGTCTCTAAATCTTGATTGACACGTTCAGTTTGCCCATTGGTTTGTGGATGGTAAGCAGATGAGAACTTGAGTTTTATTTGTAACGCTGAGCAGAGGGCCCTACAAAATCTTGCAGTGAACTGTACCCCTCGATCAGAGACTATCTCCCGAGGTAACCCGTGCAGGTGGAAGTGTTCACGAATAAATAGTAAAGCCAACTTGGGAGCTGTTGGTAAACCGGTTAACGGAACAAAATGTGCCATTTTTGAAAAGCGGTCAATAATCACCCAGATGGTATTGTAACCCTTGGAGAGGGGTAATTCGGTAATAAAGTCCATAGAAATATGGGTCCAGGGTTTCTTAGGAATGGACAGTGGACGAAGCAACCCCGCAGGAGGCAGATGAAGAGTTTTGTGCTGAGCACATTGAGGACATGAGTTGACATAATCTTGTATATCCTTCTTCATGGTGTCCCACCAATATGACCTTCGTAGAAATTCACACATTTTTTGAACTCCAGGATGACCGGAAAACTTGGAGTTATGAGCCCACTGCAGTAACTTAGGTCGAAATTCAACTGGTACAGACATTCTCCCAGGAGGAGGACCCAGAGAGGTGGGAGCTGCTGAAATAGAGACTGGACTGAGAATTAAACTCTTTTCAAAGGAATTCTCCTCATCCGAGGCCGTTAAAGACCGAGACAGAGCATCAGCCTTAGCGTTAAAAGAGTCCCGGCCCGGTACTTAATAACGAACGAGAACCGAGTGAAGAAGAGCACCCACCTAGCTTGACGGGGATTCAAGCACTGGGCCGTCTTGATATACAACAAGTTCTTGTGATAGGTGTAAATAGTAATTAGGTGTTTAGCACCTTCCAATAAGTACCTCCATTCTTCTAGGGCAGATTTTAATGCTGAAAGTTCCTGATCTCCAATGGTGTAGTTTCGTTCAGCAGGAGAGAACTTACGAGAATGGAAACCACATGGATGTAACTTCCCATCAGAAGAGTACTGTGAAAGGACGGCACCGATGCCTACTGAGGAAGCATCGACTTCCAAGAAGAATGGTTTTGAGAAATTCGGTTGTTGGAGTACCGGAGCAGACATAAAGGCTGATTTCAACCGGGCAAAAGCTTCTACAGCTTCGGAAGACCAGAGACTTGGGTCAGACCCCTTTTTGGTTAGAGCAGTAATGGGTGCAACAATGGTAGAAAATCCCTTAATGAATTTCCGGTAGTAATTTGCAAAGCCCAGGAATATTTGTACCGCTTTCAAGGAGAGAGGCTGAGTCCAGTCCCGAATGGCAGTGAGTTTTTCCGGATCCATGCGAAGCTCCGTACCCGAGATT
This sequence comes from Pseudophryne corroboree, assembly GCF_028390025.1. Lineage (NCBI taxonomy): Eukaryota > Metazoa > Chordata > Amphibia > Anura > Myobatrachidae > Pseudophryne > Pseudophryne corroboree. Next base: position 120,176,213 of record NC_086455.1, on the reverse strand, counting down.
ACATAACCGAGGAACGGAATCGAAGGGACCTCAAAGATACATTTGGAAATCTTGCCGTAGAGACGATTCCTTCGTAAGCGAAGAAGTACTTCTTTGACCTGTACTCTGTGCTCTGCAAGATTATTAGAAAATATCAGAATGTCATCCAAGTACACCACTACGCTTTGGTATAACATATCTCGGAAGATTTCATTTACAAATCCCTGAAAAATGGCAGGGGCATTGCTGAGGCCAAACGGCATCACCAGATATTCGTAATGCCCGTCTCTGGTATTGAAGGCCGTCTTCCATTCGTCCCCCTGTCGGATACATATCAGATTATAGGCTCCTCTTAAGTCGAGCTTAGTGAAGACGTGGGCTCCACGAACCCTATCAAATAGCTCAGTAATTAGCGGCAGAGGGTATTTGTTCTTAACGGTGATATCGTTTAAGCCACGATAATCAATACAAGGTCTTAACCCCCCGTCCTTCTTGTTCACGAAAAATAAACCTGCTCCAGCCGGGGAGGTAGAGGGGCGAATGAATCCTTTCAGTAGATTAGATTTGATATAGTCCGACATAGCTTGGGTCTCGGGTAATGACAAGGGATATGTGCGTCCCCGGGGTGGCATTTTCCCTGGGATAAGCTCAATGGGACAGTCCCAGGGTCTATGGGGTGGTAACTGATCGGCCGCCTGTTCCGAGAACACATCTGTGAACTCCCGATAGGCCTCCGGAATGAGCTCCTCATCCGACTTGGAAGATGCACGGAGCGGGTAAACAGGAGTGAGACAACTAGAGTAACAAAACGAACTCCAGGACAATATTTGTGATGACTTCCAGTCGATGTGAGGGTTGTGAATTTTAAGCCAAGGTATACCAAGAACAAGATCGTGAGGCATCTCTGGAATTACTAGAAACTCCAAATGTTCTTGATGCAGAGCTCCGACCTGCAGCTTGATTGGCTCTGTGCGACTTGTAATAAGACCATTAGATATTGTGGTACCATTGATGGCAGTCAACGTTATAGGTCGTTTGACAGACTGTAACTGTAAACCCAGACTCTGAACACAAGAAAGAGAAACAAAATTCCCTGCAGCCCCAGAGTCCAGCAGGGCCTTAACAGGTTTAGCTATAGACTCAGAAAACAGAGACACGGAGAGTAAACAATCCACTGTCGGAGAAGATTTAGATGTAACCCCTAACTTGACTCCTCCGGAACAAGCTTGGCCTGCCCGTTTCCCGGACGGGACTTGCAGAACTTGATAAAGGGATCCGCGGCTCCACAGTAGAGGCAGAGTTTACCCTCACGACGGCGTGTCGTTCCTCTGGGGACAGCCGGGATCGGTTGATTTGCATGGGTTCGTCCAGACTCGGGGTAACTGTTTGCTTAGGTGGGAGAAGCCGGAATCTGGATCGATCCGACCGACTACGTTCGCCACCTCGTTCCTGCATGCAAAGATCCACCTTGACACAGAGTGAGATCAACTCTTCTAAAGGATCCGGCAGATCCCTAGTGACCAGCTCGTCCTTCAGACGGTCAGAGAGCCCGTTCCAGAAAGTGTCCCTGAGAGCATCATTATTCCAGCGTAGTTCTGAGGCAATGGTCTGGAAGTGAACCACATACTGTCCCACAGAACGGGAGCCTTGACGGACTCGGAGCAGGTCCGAGGAAGCAGCGGTCATTCTGCCAGGCTCATCAAAAATCCTTCGGAATGACGCGATGAAATTAGTGTAACTGGAAACCAATGGGTCAGATCGCTCCCACAACGGAGACACCCAATCCAACGCTGAACCTTCAAGCAAGGAAATAATGTATTCCACTTTGGACCGATCCATGGGGAAATTGTGTGAGAGAAGTTTAAAATGCACCTCGCATTGGTTGAGAAAACCACGGCAATTCTTTGGATTCCCATTATAGCTAGAGGGAGTGGGAAGCTGAAGGCGTGACCAGGTTCCAGACGAGGATTGAACATTACTGGAGACGACTACTGGAGAAGGTACTGGAGCAGGAGCCGGAACTACTGAAGCCAGGGAGGCCTGAATTTGATCCAGCCGGTCGGATAATTCCTGGAGATACTGCATCACCTGGCTCTGTGCCGCCTCCTGACTCTGAACTCGGGAAGCCAAGTTTTGGATGGCTCTTGACTCTGGGTTCCGATCCCCCAGGTCCATGTGGCCTGAGTATACTGTCACTGACCTGAGTTGGGAGTGTTGAGAACTCGGGGGTTCCTCCGATGATAGGGAAGAGAAACCACAGCTGGGCCGGAGCAGGGATGGCCGGATGTAGGTTTTCCTCATGCAGAACTTAGCCGTTGTAACCGATGTGTAATGCTAAAGAATTAGTTGTGGCCAAGTCTTGGGGGCGATGCTGAAGTACACAGAAGAATGAAGAACTTGTGAGCGATGTTGAAGAAATGAATGAAGATTTGAGAACGATGTTGAAGCACACTGAAGAATGAAGAACTTGTGAGCGATGTTGAGGAAATGAATGAGGATTTGAGAATGATGTTGAAGCACACAGAAGAGTGAAGAACTTGTGAGTGATGCTGAAGAAATAAATGAGGATTTGAGATTCAGTGTAACTCTGGAAGTTTGGGAGGCATTCCACTTAGGGATACCCTATAATACTGGAAGCACAGGAGGTGTCCCTCTGAGAGATACACTGTAACGCTGGTAACGCAGAGAATGTCCCACTGAGTGATACACTGTAACGCTGGTAGCACGGGGAAGGTTCCACTGAGTGATACACTGTAACGCTGGTAGCACAGGGAATGTCCCACTGAGAGATACTCTGTAACGCTGGTAGCACAGGGAAGGTTCCACTGAGTGATACACTGTAACGCTGGTAGCACGGGGAAGGTTCCACTGAGTGATGCACTGTAACTCTGGTAGCACAGGGAATGTCCAAATGAGAGATACTCTGTAACGCTGGTAGCACAGGGAATGTCCCGCTGAAAGATACTCTGCAACGCTGGAACAGAGGAGACGTTCAGCTTGAGAACACGCTGAACGCTGCTAGCACTGGTGATCATTTGAAAAGACGATACTCAGGCGCCGGGGCTCTGTACGGCGTCTGCCTTTGAACTTCCCGCCCTCTCCCGATTGGCGGAAGGGGCCAATGACGTCACCCGCTCACCAGGCCCTCGTGGACGCCGGGCGCAACGGCGGCGCCCACACTTCGGGAACCCGCCGGAGGCAGCGCCAGCAAGACGCGATGACCCGGAGCCCACCGGGGGGCGATGACAGCCAGGAGACCCAGCGCACCGGAGCGGTAAGCGTGGCAGCCGCAGCGCCGCGAGTGTGACAGGGGCATTTTGTGTATAAGCGGCACTACTACTATGGGCATTATGTGTATAAGCTGCACTACTACTATGGACATTATGTGTATAAGCGGCACTACTACTATGGGCACTACTACTAGGGGCATTACAGCTGGGTCACGGTTAGCTGGAAGAAAAAGAGGGGGAGGTGTAGACAGGACATCTCCGATCTGCCAAACTCCAACAAATTTGCCCGACTGGACGAGGATTCTGGAGATGGCAGTGAGGAAATGACAGAGCCGGAGGAGTCTGTTCGCTCTAGCAACCGGAGGAGCAGCCCCCCGGTAAAGTTAGGAAAAAGACAGTGAAGTACCTACTCAGATAGTGGTGGTAGGGGATTCTATTATCAGGAAGACAGACAGGGAAATCTGCTACCAGGACCCTGATCGCCGTACGGTCTGTTGTCACCCGGGTGCTCGGGTACGGCACATCGCGGACCGGGTAGACAGATTGTTGGAAGGGGCTGGCAAAGACCCGCCGGTCTTGGTACATGTCGGCACCAACGACAAAGTTAGTGGTAGGTGGGATGTCCTTAAGAAAGACCATAGGGAATTAGGCAAGAAACTTAAAGCAAGGACATCTCGGGTAATAGTCTCCGAAATATTACCAGTGCCACACACTAGTGCAGGGAGACAGAGGGAGATTAGGGAGGTAAATGTGTGGCTTAGAGACTGGTGTAGGAAGGAAGAGTTTGTGTTCTTGGAACACTGGGCGGACTTCTCAGTCAGACTCCATCTTTTTTTTCGCAATGGATTGAACCTGAATGAGGAGTGGGCTGCGGTGCTGGGGGGCAGGATTGTTAGAGGGTTGGAGGAGCTTTTAAACTAGGAGCCTGGGGGGGAGGGTTTAGCTAGAAGCTACGGGTCAAACAGTGAGAACAGTAAGGATGGGGATAGTGAACAAAATGGGGGTGGCGAAGGGGGGAGGGAAAGTTCAGCCGGCAGGAGTAATTGCAGGGGTATTGACACAGGAATTACCGACAAAGGTATTGCTCATGGTACCTCTAAATTATTAATTTATGACGATTATGGTTCAACAGTACGGTATATAGAAAAAGATGTCTATAGCATTAGGGAGAATACCTTCATCAGGGGGAGTGGGGGGGGGGGGGGGGGTTAGAAAGACCTAATAGGTCAAATGAGGATAGTAGTAAAATAGGCTGTATTAAGTATGATGGAGTGCTAAGGGAGGGAGGAGAATAACAGTCGGCAGGAGTAATTCTAGAAAGGCACTTGTAAATAAGGATAACATACCATTAAAACAAACGGGCAAGGGAAATATTAAGCTAATATGTATGCTTGCGAATGCAAAAAGCCTATCAGGTAAAGTGGGGGAATTGGAATGGTTTGTATAAAAAAATCAATATGATATTATAGGTATTACGGAAACATGGCGGGACAACTCCCACGACTGGGTTGCAAATTTGGAGGGATATTCACTTTTCAGAACGGAAAGGGCTACCAAAAAGGGAGCAGGGGTATGTCTCTATGTAAAACCGTCTCTAAAACCAAACATAATAGATGTTTTTTATGAGGGGACTGTAGATAATGTGGAATCGCTATGGGTTGTGATCACAAGTGGGGGCATTGAAGTAAAAAAAAATGTTTATTGGCACATGGTACAAACAACCGGATATCAGTGTACATGACGAGGAACAACTCTTACAGCAAATTGAAAAAGCTGCAGGAATGGGGGACATCCTAGTGATAGGGGATTTCAATTATCCTGATATAAATTGGAGTAACAATTCATGTGTAAAAGCTAGGAGCAGCAGGTTTCTAAACACATTAAAGGATCAATACTTGTCTCAATTAATCGAGGACCCAACCAGAGGTAATAATATCCTGGACCTAGTTATTACCAATAATGTGGACATTATATCAGCCATTACAGTTGGGGAGACCATGGGAAACAGTGACCACTATATGATGATAAAGCTAAATATTTATCGTGTATATAACCCTTTATGAGGTCTAAGAACAATGTACGCTATCTACGTAAGAAGTACCGTAAGGGTACGCAAGTTGCGTATCGATCGCTTAGCCGTGATCGAGACGCTCAGGCGTCACGTTCACTCACGGCCAAGTGATCGCAGGCAGGCAGACTATTGGCTGTTGACTTATCGTAATGATTCGCTATAGCATAGCGGCGCTCGGGACCACGAGGAGATCACCAGCGATGCAGACGCTCACAACGTTAAACCTTTATATCTATACCTTTAGCAATGAAATACACAGCAAACCTTAGTGTAGAGACAAAGTGTAAGTGCAACCTTGTGTAACCTGATTAACTACAAAGCTGCTTGAGCGTCACCGACGCTCAGGGAATATTTAACACTAAAAAGAATACACAGATACCTGGGCTTAGGGTCCGAAACCTATTATGTGTATTATGACTATTATACTTGCAAAAAGAATCACAGTACAAAGCATACACTACAATATAACATAAACCAACTAACCAGATAACTACACAGGAAATACAATATAATACAATTAAGTCTAATCAAGGGAAAATACGAGAGAAAGAGAAGAGAAGGAGAGAGAGAAATGGCTCACAGTAAGACAATATGATTACGGAGAGAACTTACGCACAAGGGGAACGATCGCATGCGCCTCGATATCCAGCTCCCGATTATCAGCAATGAGAACCGTTGAAGAGAGTGAAGTTGGATATGGTCGGCCTGCTATTTATGCCCCACACACAATACAATTCAATGGTCCCTACAATCTCATTGTTCATTGGACACAGGAATTCGGCTTCGTATTGTAACAAAAGGTCATAGGTTGATTCATACAGGTGGGCTGTGACTATTTCCAACTGCTCAGGTGGGAGGGAAACTGGGTTTCCCGCCGCATGGGTAATAAAGTGCAAATAAAGTAAATGTTCATAAACTTATGTCCATAACTATTCGCACGAGCGATTGATCTGCTTCAAACCAACACCGGAATATTTCTAATTAAATATTCTTCCGATGGATACTAAACACCACTGTATCACTCCTATCTGACCCTTCGTATCAAACAAAGAGGGATTCCTCTGTTCATAAACATTCTATATTAACCAAACTTTCAGAATCTATCAAAGGGACCATGATCTACAAAATACATTATTTGTGAAAATATGTAACGATTGAGTCGCACGCTACGACTACACAAACTTTACCGTAAATACGCATACCGTGCACCAGCGGGTGCACGCAACAGCGGGTATGCGCCTTCACGGGAGAGCGCACGCATGCGCAGCGCGGACCAGTGTGAGGTGCAAATATGGCAGTGTGTATAGAGATATTTTTCTGACTTTGACAGTCCACCCTTTGGCAGTCAATAATAACTGCCACCTTCTAAAACATTTCAAAAGGAGAAAAATATATGTCAGGGGTTAATTCATTTCCATGGTTGGGTGAGGGAGAAGAGAGGAGTAGGTGTGAAGAAGGTATGACCTAGTGTGATAGCAGAAGCATGTGTGTATGAGTCCATGTTTGGGGGGGGGTCATGTATCATCGTGCCGTACGTGTTGTAAATCAAGCTTCGAGGTATTGCGAAGTATACATTTGAATTCCTTCTTATCCCGTGGTACGGGTCTGTGGATGGGCTGTCAAACTTTACCGAGCTCTTTTCGGATTTTGAACAAAATGGGGAGCACATTTTAGTTGATGATACATGAATGGGGGAATATGTGATTGCTGATATCTGTGCCTGTATTCCCTATACTATGTGTGTCATTACCTGAGGGTTGTAGAAATGAAGAAAAGACATAATTACGGTAAATGCGGTGGTATTCTATGTCAGGTTAATGTACATCTGTCGGTTGAAGTTTTGTTCGGTATCAGTTGAAAGTCGTCTTCTTTGCGCTGTTTTGCTCATTAAGCGTGAGCAATAAGCTTTGTCAATGCCATTAGATTTACAAAAAATGTTGGGCTAGCGTAATTTTAAGAATTCTAGGGAAACTGGGGATCCATGGCAAAGTTCATCAAGTGTCCATATCTCAAGTGGTCAAAACTTCTTCTTTGGTCTATCCGTTGTCTGTATAGCGTCTCATCAACTTCCTCGTCCAAGGGGGTCTTGTTATCTTGGAGAAAAACCAGAAAAACAGGTGAAAGAAACGGACCGTAGAAATCGCATTTTCATCACATCATTGTTTCTATCGTTGGGTCGTAAATCAAATCCAGGTTAATTACAGTTTCTTCACTCCTCAAACTCATTACCCTGGTACGATGTTTGCACTTCATTAAAGCCTGACCGCATCTAAATATCAAGCCAATTGATATGACAACACCTAAGATACATAGGAGAAACTTCCCAACATCCATTATGACTCCTTGAGCCCAGTCTCCCAAACCGGAGAACCAATTTCGCGGGTTCAACCATGACACCCAACCAGTCAGCTCATTACCTACAGCAGCAAGAGTGAGATTGTGTTTTCGGCGAAATTCCCACTTTAATTGGAGAATATCGTCCATCTTTTGGTCTATGACCTCTACCGGATCCTCGGTGCTATTTGTGATATACGTGCAACACTTCACGCCGTACTGTGTTGCCAATGTAACACAATATCCGCCTGTCACTGCTGTGAGGTAATTAAGAACCATTCTATGCTGTACCAGTTCTGTTTTATAAGCTTGAAGTTCTCTTCCAGTGTATCTAAACGTGTCATCATACATTTCAGTGATATTATCTAACAAATTGGCGAGTGCGGAAATGTATCTATAATTCATCACTCCTCGAGCGGTGCGAGTGAAATCTAACGCCACCAGAACCTGAATCCCGGTGGATTCATGGATCAGATCAGAGGCCGGATGCTCTAACCTTTCTGACAGTTGTCTTTTAACGAGGTGCTCGTAATGAGTGTGAGTATAAGGAGCTTGGGCACCACGGTGTATGTCTTTCATTTTATCATGAGTTACAGTCATTACTTCAGGCAATACTCTTCCAATATAACACAATCCTTCAGAGTTTGGGGCAAGCCACTTGTACGCCTTTCTCCCGCATATGAAATATGCATCATCGGGGAGAACATATGGGACGGAGAAAGACATTACCATATTACACACCTTCCAGGTGAAATCTCCTAGCCCTAATTATTCCATCTGCTTAATGCACGTATCAGGTTGTACGATATGTGCACAGTATCCTGGTGATACTTCTCCAACTCTAGTAATCCTATTTCCTAAGGTGTATCTATACCGGAAAGATTTTCCTCTACTGGCTATGTGGCGTACAAGCTCTGTATCTGTAGGCATTCTATCTGCTCTATGTGAAAAGGTCATGGTGTGGTTACTCCATGATACTTCCCAATTTCCCGGCTTTCTGGGATTGGAGATGTTAAAACATAATAGGGACCTATCCACGTGGTATTGGTGGAGCTTCAAACTAGGAGGGCTGGAGATATTAAACCTCCGGTCCACCGGTCTCCCACCATTTAACTCAAGTACCTCCCCTATCGTTAAAGGAAATGGTACTAGCCCTGATTTGCTATGACCCTGAGGTACTTGAGAGCATACCCAACAATCTGTTTTGTTTAATACATTACCCACTAAGGAGTGATAATCACTCAATGGATGCCGGTCCATATGGATATTAAAACTGGATTGGCATTTCTTAATGCACCCATCTTCAATGACATTGTTACAGAGCCTACAGATACAGTTTTCTTCAGCTAACAATCCGTCACAATTTCTTCTATGGTCAATGCTATCGGATCGTTTTCTGATACTCGCCTTTGCTTGTTGGTTAGGTTGATCTTGGAAAACTACGCCTCCATCTTTATCATCAGAACCCATTCCAGAACCTCTATCGACCTCCATGGTACTCTCGCCGGAACAGACTGCTCTGGTCAACATCATGGTCAACAGGAAAATCCGGATCACAGTCTCTTGGGGCAAGTCCATCTTTGAGGAGGAGACGAAGAGGAATGAGAAGGAGGAAAAATACATTTGAGGGAGAGGGGATGGGAAGTGGAAAAAAAACAATAAAAGGGAGTGGGGAGTCGACAACAGCTCTCGGTCTTCAAGGCTCAGGTGCCGCCTCAGTCCTCCTGGAACAGACACTCCAGTGATACAACCTCTACCGTCTGTTCCTTATCACGGGACTTCTCTGGATCAGCAACCTTCTTGCAGTGGGATGAATGGACCCAAGTCTCTCTCTCAGCAACCTTCAATGCTGTCGTGCTAGTCAATAAGACCTGGTATGGTCCTTCCCATCTGTCAATAAGGCAACCTGAGCGTAGAAAATTTCGTATCATTACATAATCCCCAGGTTCAATGTCATGACAACTACTATCAGGTAGATCAGGAATCACCAACTTTAGATTATCATTTTGATTCCTTAACTGTTTACTCATGTTAATCAAGTACTTTACAGTTACTTCATTGTTACATTTCAAATCATCCTGAGGGTTAATCATGACATGCGGTTGTCGACCAAATAAGATTTCAAAGGGGGACAGATTAAGAGGGGACCTGGGAGTGGTTCTGATACTGTACAATACAATGGGTAAAGCTTCTGGCCATGTCAATCCTGTCTCTGCCATCACTTTACTCAATTTATTTTTAATAGTGCTGTTCACTCTTTTGACCTTTGCACTCGCCTGTGGACGGTACGGAGTGTGCAGCTTGCTATCAATTCCCATCAACTTACACATTCCTTGAAAGACATCACCTGTAAAATGGGTACCCCTATCACTTTCGATTATTCTAGGGATACCATATCTACATACAAATTCCTGCACAATTTTCTTAGCTGTAAACATAGCGGTATTTGTAGCTGCAGGAAATGCTTCGACCCAATTTGAGAAAACATCTATACAGACAAGTACATATTTCAAATTCCGACAAGGGGGTAATTGAATGAAGTCAATTTGTATTACCTGGAAAGGGCCGCCGGCAGGTGGGATATGGGATGGTTCTGTAGGTATTGCCTTTCCAATATTCTTTCTCAGACAGGTAAGGCATGACATTGCTCTTTTACTCGCATGAGAGGAGAATCCTGGGGCGCACCAATAGGCTCTTACCAATTTGCACATTCCCTCCTTGCCTAGATGAGTCAGCCCGTGAGCTGCTTCAGCCAGACATGGAAGATATGCTCTGGGGGCCACTGGTTTACCATGTCCATCCGTCCAGAGTCCTGAGGACTCTTGGCCACATCCCTTTGCCTTCCAGACTGCCTTTTCCTGTGTGGAACACAAATTTTGCATTTTACACAACTTCTGTGTGTTGATGGTATTGAATACCATCAGTTGTGTGGTGTCTGTCTGTATGGGGGTAGCAGCTGCTAACTTAGCAGCTTCGTCTGCTCGGCTGTTACCAAGTGATACCGGGTCTTGGCTATATGTGTGTGCTTTACATTTGATAACGGCCACTCTGTCGGGTTCCTGTATCGCTGTTAGAAGCCTTTTTATGTGAGCTGCATGCGCTACCGGTGTACCAGCTGCCGTCATGAAATTTCTGAGGCGCCATAGGGCTCCGAAATCATGGACTACCCCGAATGCGTATCTAGAATCGGTGTAGATATTGGCTGACTTACCCTTAGCCAATTCACATGCTCTGGTTAGGGCGACCAGTTCAGCAACCTGGGCTGAGTGAGGTGGGCCTAGCGGTTCCGCTTCTATGGTGTCTTGGTCATCTACGACTGCGTATCCAGTACACAAGTCTCCCGAGTCTGACTGTCTGTGACAACTACCGTCCGTGTAGAACGTGAGTTCTGCATCTTTCAGTGGGTTGTCACTGATGTCAGGCCTTGCGGTAAAATTTTGGGTCAAATATTCCATACAATCATGTGTATCTTCCTTTGTATTAAATCCTCCTTCCCCAGCACTCTCACCTTCCACCCTTTGTGCCTGACCAGGCACACCTGGGAGATATGTTGCAGGATTTAATGCACTGCATCTCCTTATGGTGATGTTTACGGGGGCCATTAGTGCTAATTCCCATCTTGTAAACCTCGCTGATGAGACGTGTCTGGTTTGGGCAGAATTCAATAAGGCTGATACTGCATGTGGTGTATGGATTGTGAGGTTGTGGCCTAGCACGACATCTTCGCTTTTTGTCACTAGCAATGCTATCGCAGCAACGCTTCGCAAGCATGTGGGGAGGGATCGCGCTACCGTATCTAGCTGAGCGCTGTAGTATGCAACTGGCCTGCTGGCATCACCGTGTTTTTGGGTTAGTACGCCTGCCGCGCAACCAGCACTTTCTGTTCCGTATAGTTCAAAGGGTTTCCCATAGTCTGGCATACCTAGTGCTGGTGCCTGCGTTAGGCACTGTTTGAGTCTCTCAAATGCTGTTTCGGACTCGTCTGTATGCGAAATCCTATCAGGTTTGTTCGAGGAGACCATTTCCTGCAAAGGTAACGCTAAAATGGAAAACCCTGGGATCCAATTACGGCAATACCAACACATTCCTAAAAACGTTCTGATCTGTTGCTGGGTTTGTGGCAGGGTCATGTCTCTAATTGCTTGGATTCTATCAGCGGTCAGGTGTCTCAGTCCTTGTGTTAGACAGTGTCCCAAATATTTTACCTTAGTTTGGCATAATTGCAACTTGTCTTTGGACACCTTGTGTCCGGTGTCTGAAAGATGAAACAGGAGCTGTTTCGTATCCTTCAGAGATGCTTCCAGTGAATCTGAACACAGTAATAAATCGTCCACATACTGTATCAATACTGATCCACTGTCTGGTTGGAAAGACTGTAAACAATCACGCAAAGCCTGAGAAAATATACTTGGACTATCTATGAAACCTTGGGGCAATCGAGTCCACGTGTATTGGACTCCTCTGTATGTGAATGCAAACAAATATTGGCTGTCAGGGTGCAGAGGTACCGAAAAGAAAGCGGAGCAGAGGTCAATAACAGTGAAAAATTTGGCAGTGGGAGGGATTTGCATTAGGATGACAGCTGGATTTGGCACTACGGGGAACTGACTCTCAACTATTTTGTTAATCCCCCTTAGATCCTGCACTAGCCTGTAACCCCTCCCCCCACTCTTCTTAACAGGGAAGATGGGACTATTGGCAGTGCTGGACGTTCTTACCAGAATGCCCTGTTGTAGCAAGCGCTCTATTACTGGGTAAACTCCTAACTCCACCTCTGGCTTCAGAGGATACTGTGGGATTTTTGGAGCTATCCTACCATCTTTTACTTGTACAACTACTGGAGCTACGTTTGCCATTAATCCAGTGTCCTGTCCGTCTTTTGTCCAAAGTGACTCTGGTATCTGAGATGTCATCTCTTCTACTTGGAATGGATTCCTATTTGTCATAATGGTATGTGACATTAATTTTGATGGGGAGTCTAACATGTCTCGCACTTCCTGAGCGTGTTTCTCAGGTATGTCCAAGAATACACCTTCAGGAGTACAATAAATGACGCACCCCATTTTACACAGTAAGTCTCTTCCCAGGAGATTGGTTGGTGCCGATGCAGCCAGCAAAAAGGAATGCTTGGTATGCAAAGGCCCTATTGTAATCTCGGCTGGTTTGCTAACAGGGTAGTGCTGGACTACTCCTGTTACTCCCATGGCTGGAATTGTCCTACCAGTGGTCCTCATGCCCACTGTCGAATTTATCACTGACTTGGCCGCCCCTGTGTCTACAAGAAAGTTTAAAGTTTTACCAGCTACATTGATTGCGACCTCGGGTTCACTTTCAAGGTTGGCAATCAATTTCACTGGCTGCAGATTACAGGTATGGCCACACCCCTATTGGGTATGGTGACCTCCCTGAATCCCGCTGGCAGCAACTATTTGTGAGGGAGATAGTTGGGAACTACCAGAGGCATGCCAGTCTCTGTTTGGGGGATATCTTTTTGTTTCCCCTGTATGTGGCTCATAACTCCGTTTCTGCGGACCTTGCTCCCAATGTCGTGTGTCGTGTCGTTGTCTAGGGGGTTGGTATGATCTTTGCGAATTTTTCGCTCTACAGTCTCGTGCATAGTGTCCCTGTCTTTGACAAGAATAACATGTTATCATAGTTGACTTACCCACAGGGTTGGATGGTACATACGCAGGCTGCTTTGTGGTCAGAGCCTGTATACTTACTGACATTAGCTTATCACTCTGCGACTCCCTGTGTCTGGTGATGTTTCGGTCGTGATCAATAGCAGCCTCTCTCAAAGTGGACACTGACAGACCTCGCCAACATGGTTGCGTGGTCTGTACCCTTGCCTTTAATGTTTCCTTCAAACCATCCATTAGTACAGATACTGCTACTTCTCGATGGTTTGGATTTGTCCTAATGTCCTCTATACCAGTGTACTTTGCCATTTCTAATAGTGCCCGGTGAAAATATTCTGCAGCTGTTTCTGACTCTTTTTGTTTAATGGAAAATATTTTGTTCCATTTAACAACTGCTGGGAAATGCTCCTTTAACTGTAAGTTTATCCTTCTTACGTTATCTTTGTTGTACACATCTGTAAGAGGTACGTCCAGATCTAGTCCACAATCAGCTAAAAATTGAGCTGAGTCGACATTGGAGGGTAAACAAGCTTTTAGCAATATCTGCCAATCTTTATTATTGGGCTCTAAAGTGTTTCCTAAGTCTGTGATGTATTTTTGGCTGGCAACTAAATCTTTTCTAGGGTCAGGGAATTCAGACACTATGGTCCTTAATTCCATTCGGGAAAATGGGCTGTACATGGCAATGTTCCTTATGGGAGTGGCTCCTGATACATCTGTTTTCCCATTGGGAACTGCTATTACCCTAACAGGAGTAATTCTAACAACCTCATTCTGTGTAGATTCTACAGCTTGTGGTGAAATAGTCTCAGCATAATGCATGGTGCCGTACTTACCAGTTGATACGACCTCACCTATCCCTCCGCTAGGGGCCTTTACTAATCTCGTGGGTGTTGCTGTGCCTACTGTGGTCTCTGCTATGGTGGCTGCTAGAGAGAGCGCTGAAATCGTTGTCGCTTCGTCCTCTTGATCACACTCCTGAGGAAAGTTCAAAACAGGGTACAACTTGCACGGGTTAATACTTGCATGGGTTAATGGGTTAACATTATCATTAACATTTACACAGTTACTAAGTGATTTTGTGTTACACCTTAGTGCGTCTTTCTCCGTAATCAACTTCTCTCCTGATATATATGGTGGCGGCGGGGCCGTGGCAATCAGTTTTCTGTTAGAGCCAGATCCTGCCGCCTGAGCCAAACCTCTCTGTATCTCACCTTCCTGTTGCCACAACTGTAAATAATCATAATGCTGAACTCGTCTCTTTGTTGATTTTATGAGACATATCCTCCTCCTTAAATTTTGTAACACCTCTGTGCTGAAGCTACCTATTCTTGGGAATTTCTCCCGGTCTTGTACCGTCATTCTCTCCCATTCATCACATAAAACTTCTGTGTGACTTCCATATTTCTCACACATGATATACCTGGCCGACCCAATTGGTCGGACCACTGAATCAACCCGAACCGAGGTTGATCGCCCCCTACCTGAACAACTGGCCCCCATAACTCTGCAGGCGTTGCTTGCTCTACCTCTGATCTCTATATCAAGGTCTTCAGCGAACCCTTACAGAAAACCAGATTGTTCACAATAGGCTGACGGTGGCGGTTTACCGAGTACCCCACTCACTCGCCCACGCCGACCAATGCGACCTGATCACACCGATATGGTGCTGGCGCACTCGACCCAGGGCACCTATAAAAACCGTTGTTTACTGGAACATGCGAGGGTTATCCGCAGAACACTTACTCTTTCCAGTAAAGGTGAGGTTTGTCAGATAGTTCCTGAGTGACCAGCGAACTTCCCTTCTTGAAAAATAAAAAATTACACAAATCACGTCAGAATGTACAAATAGCGTTTGTGACCCCTTTACTCTAATGGTACTAGGTCAGATTACTAACTACTGTACACAATTACGTGCGGTCCAGTCGTTCAGTACACAAACAACTAAGCTTGTATACGGAAAGACCAATGGAATCGAAACTTACGACTGCGAATTCCTTCAGCCAGAGCTTGTACGGCCTATATGGGTCTTGCACCAACCCTTCTCTTGGTGTTGTGCCTCTGAACTGTATAGCGGACTTCCCTGTTTACTGTACCTGGACCTGCTGGTCTACTATGACCTCCTGGTCTTGTTCTGTACGACCTCCTGGTCTGACCTCCTGGTCTTGTTCTATACTGGTCCGCTATGCTCTAATGCTCAAATATTATGTTTAACCAAGGATGCCTCCCTAGCCACCGTGCACGTCACTTACACGCGTGTACCTCACGAGTACTCGACTTTTCTTGTGGTTCAACCTTTAAGTTATATAAACTTATGTGATACAAAAACACTCACTCATCACATGTACACTTTTGCTTCTATTTCTATTTCTGCGCAGAAATTTTTCTTTAGCCCAGCTGTGTTACCAATTAGGAGCAGGATCTGTTAATTTAAAGTTTGGATTTCCAAAAATAGACTTGCGTTATTTATCGCCTGTGGCGCTATTTACCGCTTTGCGTTACTTATCGCGTTGCGTTAAAAATCAACTTATCGTGACTTGAGCTACGTGGGCGTAACTGGACGCTCCGTTGCGTAATGTACGCTGCGTGCGTCTGCCTTTGGATTGCGTACACAAGTCTTTTGTTAGGGACACGTGTACGCAAAGCAAAGATCCACCGTAACACAATTTATATTTTTATCAATGTAGATGATCCCTGGTCATCTACCACACAACACACTGACTTCGCCTTATCTCCCAGGCAAAACTGTGTGTTTGTCTATCTTTTAACTATATTACCTTTACTCTTAAACTATGAAATAACGGCAAATCTTTTTTTAGCACTTCTATCGACTATAAAACTGGCAGACAGGAGAGTGATATACGAAAATGAAAAAGAAAAAGAAATGCAGATATATATGTGTGCGTGCGTGTGTACGCAAGACAGAAAAATACAGTTTTAAAAGACACTAGCGTTTTGTTCTTACCTCCGGTTCCCGGATTCCTTCAGCACTCTTTTATCTAAGTGAAGCAGACGCTTATCCCGTCAGCACTACGAGACAACCTAGCGCCCTTTGCTGAGGGATAATGTCTGCTGATCTACCTAGTGCAGATATGTGAAGGACAGGACGAGCCGCCAATTGATAAAGCTAAATATTTATCGTGTATATAACCCTTTATGAGGTCTAAGAACAATGTACGCTATCTACGTAAGAAGTACCGTAAGGGTACGCAAGTTGCGTATCGATCGCTTAGCCGTGATCGAGACGCTCAGGCGTCACGTTCACTCACGGCCAAGTGATCGCAGGCAGGCAGACTATTGGCTGTTGACTTATCGTAATGATTCGCTATAGCATAGCGGCGCTCGGGACCACGAGGAGATCACCAGCGATGCAGACGCTCACAACGTTAAACCTTTATATCTATACCTTTAGCAATGAAATACACAGCAAACCTTAGTGTAGAGACAAAGTGTAAGTGCAACCTTGTGTAACCTGATTAACTACAAAGCTGCTTGAGCGTCACCGACGCTCAGGGAATATTTAACACTAAAAAGAATACACAGATACCTGGGCTTAGGGTCCGAAACCTATTATGTGTATTATGACTATTATACTTGCAAAAAGAATCACAGTACAAAGCATACACTACAATATAACATAAACCAACTAACCAGATAACTACACAGGAAATACAATATAATACAATTAAGTCTAATCAAGGGAAAATACGAGAGAAAGAGAAGAGAAGGAGAGAGAGAAATGGCTCACAGTAAGACAATATGATTACGGAGAGAACTTACGCACAAGGGGAACGATCGCATGCGCCTCGATATCCAGCTCCCGATTATCAGCAATGAGAACCGTTGAAGAGAGTGAAGTTGGATATGGTCGGCCTGCTATTTATGCCCCACACACAATACAATTCAATGGTCCCTACAATCTCATTGTTCATTGGACACAGGAATTCGGCTTCGTATTGTAACAAAAGGTCATAGGTTGATTCATACAGGTGGGCTGTGACTATTTCCAACTGCTCAGGGGGGAGGGAAACTGGGTTTCCCGCCGCATGGGTAATAAAGTGCAAATAAAGTAAATGTTCATAAACTTCTTATGTCCATAACTATTCGCACGAGCGATTGATCTGCTTCAAACCAACACCGGAATATTTCTAATTAAATATTCTTCCGATGGATACTAAACACCACTGTATTACTCCTATCTGACCCTTCGTATCAAACAAAGAGGGATTCCTCTGTTCATAAACATTCTATATTAACCAAACTTTCAGAATCTATCAAAGGGACCATGATCTACAAAATACATTATTTGTGAAAATATGTAACGATTGAGTCGCACGCTACGACTACACAAACTTTACCGTAAATACGCATACCGTGCACCAGCGGGTGCACGCAACAGCGGGTATGCGCCTTCACGGGAGAGCGCACGCATGCGCAGCGCGGACCAGTGTGAGGTGCAAATATGGCAGTGTGTATAGAGATATTTTTCTGACTTTGACAGTGATCACATTCGACATCAGTTTCAAGAAACATAGCTATAAGAGAACAACTAAAACATTTAACTTTAGAAAAGCTAACTTCAATATGCTGAAGCAGGCACTAAACGACATTGACTGGGAAGTTTTGTTTCAGGGTAAGGACACTTCGGAAATGTGAGATGCTTTAAAAGGGTTGCTTGATATAGCAATATTCACAAATTCATTCCTAAGGGCAATAAAGAGCACTAAACACAAACCAATGTGGCTTAATAAGAGGTCAAAAAAGAAATGACTAATAAGAGGCGTGCTTTCAAAAGCATTTAAATCAATTGGAGGGGAGGATGCATTCCAGTATTACAAGGAATGCAATAAAAGATGCAAAAAGGTAATAAGAGCAACTAAAATTGTAAATGAAAAGCCAATCGTTCTAGAGAGTAAAGCCAATCCTAAAAAGTTTTATAAATACATAAACAGTAAAAGGTTAAAAAAGGAGAACGTAGGCCCATTAAAAGATGAACTGGGAGGCTTGATAAACGATGAAAAAATAAAAGTGGACATACTGAACAAGCATTTTTCATCTGTATTCACCAGGGAGGATCAGAAGGAGATAGTAGTGCATAACAGCAGTGATGGTAATGACTCTTGGCTAGATGCTTGTTTAAGTGAGCAAGTAGTCCTGGAGAGGCTAAACAACATAAAGATTAATAAATCACCGTGCCCAGATGGTTTTCACCCGAGGGTTATTATGGAGCTTAGGGCACAGCTAGCAAAACCCTTATACTTGATTTTCTATAGTTTAATTAGATCAGGTATGGTACCGAGGGATTGGCGTATAGCTGAGGTAGTGCCCTTATTTAAAAAGGGATCTAAAAATCATCCTGGGAACTATAGACCCGTTACTATAACCTGTATAGTGGGTAAATTATTGGAAGGAATTTTGAGGGATTGCATAGAGGATTATCTGCAGAATACTAAGTTTATTAGCAAGAGTCTGCATGGGTTTGTGAGGGACAGATCGTGTCAAACTAACTTAATTAGCTTCTATGAGGAAGTGAGCGATAATCTCGACCAAGGCAAAGCAGTGGATGTGGTCTATTTAGATTTTGTTTTTAGACATTATTAATATCTTCAAATATGTAAAGGGTCAATACAAAGAGTTAGCTGGGGATTAGTGAATAGAATTCTGTATAGGACACGTGGGCACTCGCTGAGGCTAGAGGAGAGAAAAAAATTCCAAAACGTAGGAAAGGGTTCTCCACCGTAAGGATGATAAGGATTTAGAACTCCCTGGCGGAGAAGATAATAATGGCGGACTCTGTAAATGCATTTAAAAACGGATTAGAGAGTTTTCTAGCTGAAAAAAGTATCCAAGGCTATAGCATTTAATATATTGACATTATGTATATGGGAGTGATAAAATATAGTTGTCAATAGGTACAAAACCATTATTTCGGCTGGTGCATTATAATGTGCACTGCTTAATACAGAATACAGGTTAAACTCGATGGACTTTTCTCTGATGTCCTAAGTGGATGCTGGGACTCCGTAAGGACCATGGGGAATAGCGGCTCCGCAGGAGACTGGGCACAACTAAAAGAAAGCTTTAGACTACTGGTGTGCACTGGCTCCTCCCACTATGACCCTCCTCCAGACTTCAGTTAGAATCTTGTGCCCGGCTGAGCTGGATGCACACTAGGGGCTCTCCTGAGCTCCTAGAAAGAAAGTATATTTTAGGTTTTTTATTTTACAGTGAGATCTGCTGGCAACAGACTCACTGCAGCGATGGGACTAAGGGGAGAAGAAGCGAACCTACCTAACTGGTGGTAGTTTGGGCTTCTTAGGCTACTGGACACCATTAGCTCCAGAGGGATCGACCGCAGGACCCGACCTTGATGTTCGGTCCCGGAGCCGCGCCGCCGGCCCCCTTGCAGAGCCAGAAGCAAGAAGTGTTCCGGAAAATCGGCGGCAGAAGACTTCTGTCTTCAACAAGGTAGCGCACAGCACTGCAGCTGTGCGCCATTGCTCCTCATGCACACCTCACACTCCGGTCACTGATGGGTGCAGGGCGCTGGGGGGGGGGCGCCCTGAGGGCAATATAAGACACCTTGGCTGGCAAATCTACACCATATATAGTCAGGAAGGCTATATAGGTGTAAAAATACCCCTGCCAGAATTCCAGAAAAAGTGGGAGAAGTCCGCCGGAAAAGGGGCGGGGCTATCTCCCTCAGCACACTGGCGCCATTTTTCCCTCACAGCTCCGCTGGAAGGACGCTCCCTGGCTCTCCCCTGCAGTGTCAAGCTACATAAGGGTAAAAAAGAGAGGGGGGGCACTAAATTTAGGCGCAGTATATATAATATAAGCAGCTATAAGGGAAAAAACACTCATTTATAGTGGGATTCCTGTGTTATATAGCGTTCTGGTGTGTGCTGGCATACTCTCTCTCTGTCTCCCCAAAGGGCTTTGTGGGGTCCTGCCCTCTGTCAGAGCATTCCCTGTGTGTATGCGGTGTGTCGGTACGGCTGTGTCGACATGTTTGATAAGGAGGCTTATGTGGAGGCGGAGCAAATGCCGATAAATGTGATGTCACCCCCTGCGGGGTCGACACCTGTGTGGATGGTTCTGTGGAAGGAATTACGCGACAGTGTCGACTCCTTGCATAAAAGGTTTGACGACATACCAAATATGGGACAGCCGGCTTCTCAGCCTATGCCTGCCCAGGCGTCTCAAAAGCCATCAGGGGCTCTAAAACGCCCGCTACCTCAGATGGCAGACACAGATGTCGACACGGATACTGACTCCAGTGTCGACGACGATGAGACTAATGTATCTTCCAATAGGGCCACACGTTATATGATTGAGGCAATGAAAAATGTGTTGCATATTTCTGATGTTACCCCGGGTACCACAAAAAAGGGTATAATGTTTGGAGAGAAAAAACTACCAGTTGTTTTTCCTCCATCTGAGGAATTAAATGAAGTGTGTGAAGAAGCGTGGGCTTGCCCAGATAAGAAACTGGTAATTTCTAAGAGGTTACTAATGGCGTACCCTTTCCCGCCAGAGGATAGGTCACGTTGGGAAACATCCCCTAGGGTGGATAAAGCGCTCACACGCTTGTCAAAGAAGGTGGCACTACCGTCTCCGGATACGGCCGCCCTGAAGGAATCTGCTGATAGAAAGCAGGAGGCTATCCTGAAGTCTATATATACACACACACACACACAGGTGTTATACTGAGACCAGCTATCGCGTCAGCATGGATGTGCAGTGCTGCAGCTGCGTGGTCAGATTCCCTGTTGGAAAATATTGATACCCTAGACAGGGACACTATATTGCTAACCGTAGAGCATATTAAAGACGCACTCTTATACATGAGGGATGCACAGAGGGATATTTGCCGGCTGGCATCTAAAATAAGTGCGATGTCCATTTCTGCCAGGAGAGGGTTATGGACTCGGCAGTGGACAGGAGATGCAGATTCTAAAAGGCACATGGAAGTTTTGCCTTATAAGGGTGAGGAGTTGTTCGGGGATGGTCTCTTGGACCTTGTTTCCACAGCAACAGCTGGGAAGTCTACATTTTTACCCCATGTTCCCTCACAGCCAAAGAAAGCACCGTATTATCAGGTACAGTCCTTTCGGCCCAATAGGGGCAAGCGGGTTAAAGGCGCGTCCTTTCTGCCCAGAGGCAGAGGTAGAGGGAAAAAGCTGCAGCATACAGCCAGTTCCCAGGAGCAAAAGTCCTCCCCCGCTTCCTCTAAGTCCACAGCATGACGCTGGGGCTCCACAGGCGGAGCCAGGTACGGTGGGGGCCCGTCTCAAAAATTTCAGCGATCAGTGGGCTCGCTCACGGGTGGATCCCTGGATCTTTCAAGTAGTATCTCAGGGGTACAAGCTGGAATTCGAGACGTCTCCCCCCCGCCGTTTCCTCAAATCTGCCTTGCCAACAACTCCCTCAGGCAGGGAGGCAGTGTTAGAGGCAATTCACAAGCTGTATTCCCAGCAGGTGATAGTAAAGGTGCCCCTACTTCAACAAGGACGGGGTTACTATTCCACAATGTTTGTGGTACCGAAACCGGACGGTTCGGTGAGACCCATTTTAAATTTGAAATCCTTGAACACATATATAAAAAAATTCAAGTTCAAGATGGAATCGCTCAGGGCGGTTATTGCAAGCCTGGACGAGGGGGATTACATGGTATCACTGGACATCAAGGATGCTTACCTGCATGTCCCCATTTACCATCCTCACCAGGAGTACCTCAGATTTGTGGTACAGAATTGTCATTACCAATTCCAGACGTTGCCGTTTGGTCTATCCACGGCTCCGAGGGTGTTTACCAAGGTAATGGCCGAAATGATGATACTCCTTCGAAAGAAGGGAGTTTTAATTATCCCATACTTGAACGATCTCCTGATAAAGGCGAGGTCCAGGGAGCAGTTGTTGGTCGGGGTAGCACTATCTCGGGAGGTGCTACAACAGCACGGCTGGATTCTAAATATTCCAAAGTCACAGCTGGTCCCTACGACACGTCCACTGTTCCTGGGGATGGTTCTGGACACAGAACAGAAAAAAGTGTTTCTCCCGGAGGAGAAGGCCAAGGAGCTGTCATCTCTAGTCAGAGGCCTCCTAAAACCAAAACAGGTGTCTGTGCATCACTGCACGCGGATCCTGGGAAAGATGGTAGCTTCCTACGAAGCAATTCCATTCGGCAGGTTCCATGCGAGAACTTTTCAGTGGGACCTGTTGGACAAGTGGTCAGGATCACATCTTCAGATGCATCGTCTGATAACCCTGTCTCCAAAGACCAGGGTGTCTCTGCTGTGGTGGCTGCAAAGTGCTCATCTTCAAGAGGGCCGATGATTCGGCATACAGTACTGGGTCCTGGTGACCACGGATGCCAGCCTTCGGGGCTGGGGGGCAGTCACACAGGGAAGAAACTTCCAAGGACTATGGTCAAGTCAGGAGACTTCCCTACACATAAATATTCTGGAACTGAGGGCCATTTACAATGCCCTAAGTCAGGCAAAACCCCTGCTTCAAAATCAGCCGGTACTGATCCAGTCAGACAACATCACGGCAGTCGCCCATGTAAACCGACAGGGCGGCACGAGAAGCAGGACGGCGATGGCAGAAGCCACAAGGATTCTCCGATGGGCGGAAAATCACGTGTTAGCACTGTCAGCAGTGTTCATTCCGGGAGTGGACAACTGGGAAGCGGACTTCCTCAGCAGGCACGACCTCCACCCGGGAGAGTGGGGACTTCATCCAGAAGTCTTCCAACTGATTGTAAACCGTTGGGAAAGGCCACAGGTGGACATGATGGCGTCCCGCCTAAACAAAAAGCTAGAAAGATATTGCGCCAGGTCAAGAGACCCACAGGCGATAGCTGTGGACGCTCTAGTGACACCGTGGGTGTACCGGTCGGTTTATGTGTTCCCTCCTCTTCCTCTCATACCAAAGGTACTGAGGATAATAAGGAGAAGAGGAGTAAGAACTATACTCATTGTTCCGGATTGGCCAAGAAGAGCTTGGTACCCGGAACTTCAAGAAATGATGTCAGAGGACCCATGGCCTCTGCCGCTCAGACAGGACCTGCTGCAGCAGGGGCCCTGTCTGTTCCAAGACTTACCGCGGCTGCGTTTGACGGCATGGCGGTTGAACACCGGATCCTGAAGGAAAAGGGCATTCCGGAGGAAGTCATTCCTACGCTGATTAAAGCTAGGAAAGAAGTAACCGCAAACCATTATCACCGCATATGGCGAAAATATGTTGTGTGGTGTGAGGCCAGGAAGGCCCCAACGGAGGCCTTGAAGACATCAAGAGGGCTGGCCTGAGTTTCCTGTCCATCACATGCTTGGAATGTCCATTGTTCTAATAAGAGTGCCTTTAGCTTTCATACATTTAATCATATCTACTTGTTGCACTGAGCTACAACTTAATAACAGGCATCAAATTGATATACACATTAATCTGGTTGCTTTAATACCAAACATGACATGTCCATCTTGCTTTGTTCCAATAATACACATACATGACTTTACTCCAGTATATAATTTTAAAACATTATGATGTCTGGCGCTTGATATGTTCAAATTATGTGCTGTATGAAATATGTGTCGAATCTATCTCTGTGGCATGTCTGTGTAAATGTGTATGTTACCATATTGCTGTGCTCGCGGATTCGATTGAGGTTCTGCTGGGTAGAGGGAGGAGACACAAACAAATCGTGAAAGTGACATATAAAATTTTCATGATTTACATATTCCTATCATTTTCTGAACATTGTTTCCATTTCTGGAACGTATGCTAGGTCTGTTTAATCACTGAACAAGGGTTATAAGTAGTGTCCTTCCTAGATAACATAAACCTTTGGAGTTCGGGGAGAGCCACTCATAAACCTTTCTTCCACACATATTAATGAGCTCTTTATCTGCTATGTGTGAATAGCCATTGTCTGATTGTTCCTGATTACCACCCAATTTCCTGAAATTGGTGAGATTTAAACATACCAAGGATTTATCTATGGTACTGGTGGATCTTAAGACTAGGGGGTCTAGTTATATTATACTCTTTGTCCACCAGTCCCCTCCCCCTTCCGTGTACTTCAAGTACCTCAGCTAACTCTAAAAAAATAAATAAAAAATATGGCACTAATCCTGCATCTTTTCGTCTTAGAGGTACCTGTGAGCACATCCAACATTTCATTTGGTTTAAGACCTTTACCCACTAGTGAGTGGTAATCACTCAAGGGATGTCTGTCACCTTATTGCTAGACTGACATCTCTGTATGCTCTCATCTTCAAATAAGGGGTCACAATAGCTACAAAATACAGTATTCCTCAGACAATAGCCTATCACGTTACCTCCGAACTCCGTAACTACTAGGCCTTTGATTTTCTCTGGCTTTAACAAACTGATCGGCTAATCCTGGGATCCTATAAGGAAATCACTCCTTCCTCCAGAACCAGTTCCAGTCCCACACTCGACTCCTCATGAAAAACCTCGCAAAAATAGAATGTCCTGAAAAAAAATGTTTGTCAGCGGGAAAGAGAGAAAAGAGAAATAAAACAAAACAACTCTTGTTCATAGCAAATCAATTACAACAACTGGTCTTTCTATAATACTTTAGTACGCTCAGGTAGTGTTCAACAGTGCTGCCTCTCAGTCTTTACGGAACAGACTCTCTGGTGATACTTTTGCGATCTCACTCCATTTACGAGTTCCTTCCGGACTACCGACTTTCCTGCAATGGGAATCGTGGACCCAAGTCTCTCTCTCGGCTACTTTCACTGGGATAGTGCTGTCATCAAAACTAGGTATGGTCCTTCCCACCTGTCTATTAGGCAACCTGAGTGTAAGAACAATCACACAGTCTCTTGGTTCACAATCAAGACAGTTAGTATTTGGCATACCAGGAATCAACAGTTTCAAGTTCTTTTGTCAAGTTCTCAAATGCTGGCTCATCTCAATAAAGTACTGTACTGTCACCTCATTGGTGTATTTTTGATTATTGTGCGGATAAATAATGACATGAGGTTGTCTTCCAAAAAAACAAAAAAACACAAAAAACAAAAGCAAAACCAAAATTTCGAAGAGGGTTATTCGTTAAGTGAAGATCTGGGAGTGGTTCTGATGCTACATAATACTAGTGGCAGTGTCTATGATCACAATAGTCCAGTATCACTTTGCTCCTACTTCTAGAGGTACCATATCTACACACAAATTTCTGCACAATTTTCTTTCCTATAAACACAGCAACATCCGTGGCGGCAGGAAATGCCTCTACCCATTTTGAGAAAACATCAGTGCACACCAATACATAACAATAATTCCTAAAGGGTGTTAACTGTACGAAGTCGATTTGTATTACCTGAAAAGGTCCGTCTGCAGGAGGGATATAGGATGGCTCTGTTGGTATTGCCTTACCGATTGTCACAATCCTGACTGTAGGTTTCATATTTGGTGACTTACCCCTGCCATCTGTCCCGGATCCTGTGTCTTTTTACTCACTGAGTTAAACAGCTTGTCAGCACTGAGTTTTCCTGAGTTCTCTGCCTGAAAGGTAATAGTTAATTAGCTCCACCTGTGGTGAGCTCCTGTGTGAGGCTGAATTCAGTAATCTGTAGTTTAGGCCTAAAAGCCAGCATCTTATGTTTTGCAGAAGTTCAGGCTTCAGTGTTCTCTCGGCCTGCTAGGCCTCATTCTACATCACAGCCTAGTCTAGAGTAGTCACATGACAGTGACTGTTCACCTGAGCCAGAGTTGTCCAATCCTCTGCCAGCCTGAGACTCTTTGCATCACCTAATCCTACTCACCAATCACCAAGGACCAGGAAGTATAAGTCAGGAGGCTGAGTTGGAAACTGGGCCAGTTCCTCGTGTCACACACAGCTATGTGTGAGCCTTAAAGCTGAGCTCCCTAAAGTTGTGATCTCCAGAGCTCCTGTATCCCTGTGATCCCCGTGCCTCTGCACCTCCGTGCTTCAGCATCCCCGTGCCTCTGCACCTCCGTGCCTCTGCAACCCTGTGCCTCTGCACCTCCGTGCCTCAGCATTCCCGTGCCTCTGCACCTCCGTGCCTCTGCACCTCCATGCCTCTGCACCTCCGTGCCTCCAGCATCTCCGTGCTTCCAGCATCTCTGTGACTCAGCACCTCGTGCCTCCAGTACCTCCGTGCTTTCAGCACCCTGTGCCTCAGCATCTCCGTGCTTCCAGCATCTCCGTGACTCAGCACCTTGTGCCTCTAGTACCTCCGTGCTTTCAGCACCCAGTGCCTCAGCACCTCCGTGCCTCCAGCATATCCGTGCCTCCTGCATCTCCGTGCTTCCAGCATCTCCGTGTCTCAGCACCTCGTGCCTCCAGTACCTCCGTGCCTCAGCATCTCCGTGCTTCCAGCATCTCCGTACCTCAGCACCTCCGTGCTTCCAGCATCTCCGTGTCTCAGCACCTCGTGCCTCCAGTACCTCCGTGCCTCAGCACCTCCGTGCTTCCAGCACCTCGTGCCTCAGCACCTCGTGCCTCCAGCATCTCCGTGCCTCAGCACCTCCGTGCTTCCAGCACCTCCGTGCTTCCAGCATCCCAGTGTCTCTACGCACCCCAGTGTCTCTACGCACCCCAGTGTCTCTACGCACCCCAGCGTCTCCAAGCACTTCTGTGCCTCCTAGCACCTCAGTGTCTCCGAGCATCCAGTGCACTTTAGCGCAGTTGTACCTGGTATTCTTTACTGATTCATCAGCGCCTTTCCAGTTCTGTCTTTCAGGAGACCTTCAGCGTTCACACGTGCCTCCTGTCTGCCGACCTAATCCTGCATGAGAAGAACCTAGATTCGGCCATCTCTGCTGCGGTTCCTCTTCCCAGTCACCGGAAGAAACCCCGAGTCCACAACACTCCCAAACCAGGTCAGTGGTAGTATTCATATAATTCTCCAGTCGCCCGCACAGACTTCACTAACACCGGGTTCACAAAACCTCAGTCATGACAGTAGGAACTGGCCATATGGACCCGGCCGAAAGTGTTTGTCTGACGCAGGACCTCCTAAGCAATATTGCAGGACGCTTGGAAGGTCTGGAGTCGACTCAGCATCAATTGTCACAGTGTCTGCAGCGGAATTCTTTCTCCAGAAATTCTCTGACCTTCTGCACTAAGACTCCTGACCAACTGCAGATTTTCTACCAGATGTTATTACAGTTACAAGAACTTTTGTCTAGTATTCTTTCTGTGATGCCTGATCTCTTCAGGAATACTACCAACGTTGTTGATCCTGTTTTGTCCCATCCAGTTAATAGAGTCTCTTCCTCTGTGCAAGGAAAAGTTGTTCATCAGAGTTATCCAAGGCCCAAGCTCTCTGAAGCTGAACGTCAGCGGCGTAGGGAGCTACACCTCTGTCTTTACTGTGGAAATTCCGGTCATTTTGTTAAAGATTGCATTCTTCGTAAGCCAGGGAATGGTGACAAATATCAGTTTCACAGTGCTCATGTCTACAAGTCATCCACAGTAGCCGATCCTGCTACTGCTGACAGGGGTATCAAGATGGCTACTCTGAAAGAGACTCAAATGTATGACTGGGGTCCGGTGATTAAAAGACCTTATCCCAAGTTGGGTGTCCAGAGAAGAATATTCAAGCCATTTAGAGTCACAGAGGAGTCCGTGTCTTCAGCCCAAGGAGGGGCGTCCGTGTCTTCAGCCCCAGTGAGGGGTTCAGAGAGTCTTCAAAGCGCTGCCCAGCCAGAGAGACTACAGAGCGCTGCCCAGCCAGAGAGATTTCAGAGCGCTGCCCAGCCAGAGAGATTTCAGAGCGCTGCCCAGCCAGAGAGACTACAGAGCGCTGCCCAGCCAGAGAGACTACAGAGCGCTGCCCAGCCAGAGAGTCTACAGAGCGCTGCCCAGCCAGAGAGTCTACAGAGCGCTGCCCAGCCAGAGAGTCTACAGAGCGCTGCCCAGCCAGAGAGTCTACAGAGTGCTGCTCAGCCAGAGAGTCTACAGAGTGCTGCCCAGCCAGAGAGTCTACAGAGTGCTGCCCAGCCAGAGAGTCTACAGAGTGCTGCCCAGCCAGAGAGTCTACAGAGTGCTGCCCAGCCAGAGAGTCTACAGAGTGCTGCCCAGCCAGAGAGTCTACAGAGTGCTGCCCAGCCAGAGAGTCTACAGAGTGCTGCCCAGCCAGAGAGTCTACAGAGTGCTGCCCAGCCAGAGAGTCTACAGAGTGCTGCCCAGCCAGAGAGTCTACAGAGTGCAGCCCAGCCCCGTGAAGTGGGGGCTCTTGTTTCAGCCCAGCCCCGTGAAGAGGGGGCTCTTGCCTCAGCCCAGCCCCGTGAAGAGGGGGCTCTTGCCTCAGCCCAGCCCCGTGAAGAGGGGGCTCTTGCCTCAGCCCAGCCCCGTGAAGAGGGGGCTCTTGCCTCAGCCCAGCCCCGTGAAGAGGGGGCTCTTGCCTCAGCCCAGCCCCGTGAAGAGGGGGCTCTTGCCTCAGCCCAGCCCCGTGAAGAGGGGGCTCCTGCCGGTCCAGCAATACTCCAGGACCAGCCTGGTCGGTCTCCGTTGGCTCCAGCCCATTCGAGTATCCTCGGATCCAATCCAGTCCTACTCGTCCAGCCAAAGTTTTCTCCAGTTTCAGCCTCTAAGCTTTCGTCTGATGGTTTACCACCTATTTACTTTGATGGAGATTTATTGCAATATGCCGCTCTGGTTGAACAATTTCTCTCTCGGATGGAGTCTGATCCTTCAGGCGCAGTAACTCCTTTCAACGTTACTCGATATCTGTTCCTGGCATTCAGAGGAAGAGCTTTGGAGTGGGCCAACATGCTTTTTGAGAGGAATGATCCTGTGTTCCATGATTTACAGACTTTTAGTAATGCAGTCTTTAAAGAATTTACTCCAAAGTCCTCGGAATCTGACTCAGTTAAAAGATCATGCTCCAAAAAGAATCTCAGTTCGTCTTCATTCAAACTACAACAGTCTGATACAAAAGTAAGTTTGTGCAGTCCTGCCAAAGATAATCCAAGTATCTCCTTCCGTAAGAATCCGACCATTCAGGTTGGTCATGTAGGAGTCTCTCCTAGCCCAGAGAATTTAAAACTCCAGTGCACCTCCTTTTCATCTGCAAACTGTGTATCTAAGGGAGATTCATATCTTCCATTAGACTTGGACTCAGACTCTGAATTTGATCCAGTTCATGATGCTACTCCTTTTATGGGAGGCCCCATGTTTTCTAAGGAAGGTTTTTCTTTACAGGAGATTCCGCTGTCCTTGGTCAAAACCAAATGTTCCCGTAAGAAGAAGAGGCATCAACGAAGGTCCTAAATTTTTCTGTATGAATTTCTCAAGTTCCTCTAAGATTCAAGATGGGTGTCCGGAGTCCACCCTTGAAGAGGGGGATACTGTCACAATCCTGACTGTAGGTTTCATATTTGGTGACTTACCCCTGCCATCTGTCCCGGATCCTGTGTCTTTTTACTCACTGAGTTAAACAGCTTGTCAGCACTGAGTTTTCCTGAGTTCTCTGCCTGAAAGGTAATAGTTAATTAGCTCCACCTGTGGTGAGCTCCTGTGTGAGGCTGAATTCAGTAATCTGTAGTTTAGGCCTAAAAGCCAGCATCTTATGTTTTGCAGAAGTTCAGGCTTCAGTGTTCTCTCGGCCTGCTAGGCCTCATTCTACATCACAGCCTAGTCTAGAGTAGTCACATGACAGTGACTGTTCACCTGAGCCAGAGTTGTCCAATCCTCTGCCAGCCTGAGACTCTCTGCATCACCTAATCCTACTCACCAATCACCAAGGACCAGGAAGTATAAGTCAGGAGGCTGAGTTGGAAACTGGGCCAGTTCCTCGTGTCACACACAGCTATGTGTGAGCCTTAAAGCTGAGCTCCCTAAAGTTGTGATCTCCAGAGCTCCTGTATCCCTGTGATCCCCGTGCCTCTGCACCTCCGTGCTTCAGCATCCCCGTGCCTCTGCACCTCCGTGCCTCTGCAACCCTGTGCCTCTGCACCCCCGTGCCTCTGCACCTCCGTTCCTCAGCATTCCCGTGCCTCTGCACCTCCGTGCCTCTGCACCTCAGTGCCTCAGCACCTCGTGCCTCCAACACCTCGTGCCTCCAGCATCTCCGTGCTTCCAGCATCTCCGTGACTCAGCACCTCGTGCCTCCAGTACCTCCGTGCTTTCAGCACCCTGTGCCTCAGCACCTCCGTGCTTCCAGCATCTCCGTGACTCAGCACCTTGTGCCTCCAGTACCTCCGTGCTTTCAGCACCCCGTGCCTCAGCACCTCCATGCCTCCAGCATATCCGTGCCTCCAGCATCTCCGTGCTTCCAGCATCTCCGTGTCTCAGCACCTCGTGCCTCCAGTACCTCCGTGCCTCAGCATCTCCGTGCTTCCAGCATCTCCGTACCTCAGCACCTCCATGCTTCCAGCATCTCCGTGTCTCAGCACCTCGTGCCTCCAGTACCTCCGTGCCTCAGCACCTCCGTGCTTCCAGCACCTCGTGCCTCCAGCATCTCCGTGCCTCAGCACCTCCGTGCCTCAGCACCTCCGTGCTTCCAGCATCCCAGTGTCTCTACGCACCCGTGTCTCTACGCACCCCAGTGTCTCTACGCACCCCAGCGTCTCCAAGCACTTCCGTGCCTCCTAGCACCTCAGTGTCTCCGAGCATCCAGTGCACTTTAGTGCAGTTGTACCTGGTATTCTTCACTGATTCATCAGCGCCTTTTCAGTTCTGTCTTTCAGGAGACCTTCAGCGTTCACACGTGCCTCCTGTCTGCCGACCTAATCCTGCATGAGAAGAACCTAGATTCGGCCATCTCTGCTGCGGTTCCTCTTCCCAGTCACCGGAAGAAACCCCGAGTCCACAACACTCCCAAACCAGGTCAGTGGTAGTATTCATATAATTCTCCAGTCGCCCGCACAGACTTCACTAACACCGGGTTCACAAAACCTCAGTCATGACACAGATATTCTTCCTCAAGCAAGTAAGACATGTCATTGCTTTCTTACCTGCATGACAAGAGTACCCTGGTGCACTCCAGTAGGCTCTTACCAGCTTGCACATACCTTCCTTACCCTAGGTGAGTCAGACCATATGCCGCCTCAGCTAGGCTTGGTAGATATGCTCTGGGGGCCACTGGCTTACCATGTCCATCTGTCCAAAGTCCTGAGGACTCCTGACCATATTTCTTCACCTTCCAGACCTCCTTTTCCTGTAGGGAACACAAATTTGTATCTTAATTTAACTGTTGTGTGTTTGCAATGTAGAGTATCATGAGCATAACTCAAAAAAAAAACATCTCTAGAGGAGAGAAAGAAGGAGAAAATTAAAAAGAAAATGTCAGGTTTGCCATTCATCAACAGTGTCTATACAAAATTTCCCTTCACCGGTATTCTCATCCTTCCTCCACCCTTTGTGCATGACAAGGCACACTGCAGTAATACTGGTGTTATCGTGTTGGTGAGATATACTGGGTTCGGGCAGAACTCTGAAGGACCAATTAGGCATGTAGTGTTTGAACTGTAAATCGAGTCCATGTATTGTACCACCCTGTGTGAACGCAAAAGATTAAGAGAAAACTGTGGAGAAACAGAATAGAGGTTGGTGACAGATAAGTTTGTAAGGTAAAGAAGATTTTTTTTAAATTTGACAACTGGATTGGGCACTACGGGGAAGTGATTCTCTACTTGGTCTACTCCCCTTAAAAAAATTCTGTGTTTGTTGTATCGCTATTGGGACTATCCCAGCCATCGATCCAGTGTCCTGTCCATCCTAAGTTCATAGGGAACCCGGTATCTGTGAGATAATTTCCTCTACCTGTGATGGACATGAATCTAGAACAGTGAAATGTAACATTAGTCTTCGTGGGTGTCTAACATACTTTGTACTTCCTGAGTGGGAGCACATTATATGTATATCATATCTAACAAAGCTCCTGTTAAGTTAATCAGGGGCCATTTCTGCTAGGAAAAAGAAGCAAAAGTTTAGAGGCCCCATCTTAACCGCAGCAAGTTTTGTCAAAGGGTAATGTTGCATTTATTTTGTTCTTCCCATTAGCCGAATCTGTGTTTTCTATATGGCTTGTGATTCCTTACTATATGTCCCTTGGTCCCGTCTATGTGTTTAATAATGCGGATTGTGTTTTCTGTCTAGGGGGTCTATATTGACTATGTGTCTTACTACTCCTACAATCTCTGGCAAAATGCTCTTCCTTCCTACAAGTGTAACATATTATTGACCTTGACTTACGATTAGGGATCTGGGGTTTGGACTTATGGGTCTTTCCTGTATGTGCCTGTATACTTACTGTCCTCAACCTCTCCTCCTGTTGTTCTCTGCGCCTAGCAATATTCTTGTGATGTTCAATAGCGCACTGTCTAAGATTAGCTACTGTGACCCCTTTCCAATTTGGCAAAGAAGTCTGCACCCTGACCCTCAATGCCTTATTGAGCCCGTCCATTAGCACAGAGACAGCCACCTCCCATTTGCCGAATTAGTGTTTACCAGTGATCTTATCCAGATGGAGAGTTTTCTATTACTGCAAAAGACAAAAAATTTTTTAACAAGCTTCTAGGTCATGCAAAGTATTCATTCAATCCTTCTCATCCCGTATTAAGGGTCTGTACATGGTCCAACAAACATTTCCGAGCTCATCTTGACTAGGGGCATTATTAGGAATGAATACTTCTTATATGGTAACTAAAAGAAATACCCGGGGGTTACCCTGTCTCTGTCCGCTTTCCTACTGGCAAATACTAATGTGCGGACAGGTTTTTCTCCATTTCTGACGTTGCTTTCTTGATTTTTATTTTATTTTTGGGTTTTACTATATATGTACATGAATGATACCATACTTACCAGTTCCACTGGTCTCAGCCACTTCCCCCGCAGGCTACTGCTCTTCTTTTACTGGTTGGATACTCCTCTGAGTGCATGAGAAATGGCTGAAACCAATCAGGTCGCCTTCTCCTCCTAAATAAAACTTCAACATTCATTAGTACATATATAGGTTACAGTCATATTTTTCATATTTTTATTATTTTCTATAGTTTGTATGCTGGCCGTAACTGCTTCCACATCTACGTATGGCGGTGTACTTGCTTTCTCTTTTTCTTCCTACTTGTTTATTGTTGCTACTAGTTCAAACAGTTCTTATATTTCCGTTCCTGTCTTATATGACTTTGGTTAGACATACCACCTGCAATACCTTAGGATCAAACTCACAAACCCCAGGGAATGATGCCCTATCTTCAGCAGTCATACGTACCCATTCAGAACCAAAAAGTCTCTGCGTGTGGACCATATTTCCCACACATAATAACTTCAGCATAATAACTTCAGCCTGAACCCTGGCTACCATACGTCTCTTACTTAAGCAACTGGCTCCCATTGTAGGTTCTTTCCCACAAACACCACCAAAATACACAATGCAAGCAGACGGTAAAAGTTCTCCAAGCGCTCTTCACCGGCTCTTGCCCACGTTGGCCAGTACTACGATACACTGTTGATAGTGGAAGGCAATGTACCCAACCTAGGGCCCTAACTGGCTTCTATTCACTGGAAGTTTTTAGGAGTAACTTACCTTTTCCAGTGAAT
This sequence comes from Pseudophryne corroboree, assembly GCF_028390025.1. NCBI lineage: Eukaryota > Metazoa > Chordata > Amphibia > Anura > Myobatrachidae > Pseudophryne > Pseudophryne corroboree. The sequence continues at coordinate 120,142,418 of NC_086455.1, read as the reverse complement.
ATCTGCAGTTGGAGATTTTCCTGAGAGAGACCAGCGAAAACTCCCTATGCACTTATACACAAATCACGCTTGCGTATGCTTTACACGGCGCTACTGATACCGCGGTTTTGTGCAAAAAAAAAGTTTGCACAAGGGTATCAAGTTGTGCCACGTGTCGCAGCCACAAACGCGCGGTCCAATCGCACAGCGTATAGGTACTTGTTACCTATCCACTCTACGACCACTGGAGTCGAATTCACAAGCTGCGATCCTCAGCCGGAGCGTAACAAAAAACCTTTACATCAATGCTACACAATGCACAATTCCCTATTACGCTCCTCTGCAAATCTCCTCACGATTTGCGTACTTCACTGTACCATATTCAGCATGAGTCAGCCGCCTCACGCCGCCAAGCCTCCACTTACTTGGTGTACCAACGATGGGCTCCCGAATTCACGGGGTTCAATACACTCAATCTTACTTTCAGCTCACACAAATACACAGTGTTTTTCTGTACAGAAAATTTCCACTCCCTCCGATTGATGGATTTAACCCAAAGGCAGTACCGTCTAAACAAAGTCTTACACTAATCTGCTTTTGAAATCGGATAGTTATGTGCTATTGTATTAAACGTATACTATCCCGCCTTTAATTGAACAACTATCCTGTGATTTGTACTTTGCGCCCGCAATCCTACGCAACCTTGCATAAACACGCGACTGTGCATGCCTTTTATGCCGCGTGTGCGACCCTGTCTTTGTCTGTACCACGTGTACAAACGTGCGTCCGCAATCCAACAAACCACACAGTCTCTATAAATAAGAGCAATAAAAGCTACTATCGCTCATAAACACAACACCCAGTTTTTTCTGTATAAACCTTTAACGACTAGGCCAGAACTGCGTTTTGTGTTTTATAATTACACCCTTAAATACATTTATTTCAAATGTATCTATATAGCAAACAAATGTATCCAATTTCACACAGATCTATAATGTCTGCAATAATCTATAAATTAAATGATATGATTCAGATTGGATAGCGATCTTGCAGAGCATACACTGATATATATACATAATTATAATAATAATATGCCTCTAATTTGCATATCAAAGATATTTGCTTTTCACTACTAAAAAAAAAGTAGTTACACAGGTTAATTTGCATTTCAATGGCTATACTCCCTAGTAAGCAGACTCTACAAGTCTTGGAAGAAAAGAAAGAAAAAAAAACAAAACTCTTTTTTTCTTTTTCTATCTGTGTGCAAACCCCACTTGATGTAAGGTTATTACACACAGGCAAGAAGAGAAAAAAAAAACATTCACTTACCTCACCATTTACTCTCATGAGGCCCAATTGAAACTATTTGTAATTGATTATGGCATGGGTTAAATAAATTCATTGGTAACTCATAAATGGTGCTGGATTTTTAGATATATGGAAACTTTGTGACAAAGGAAACTGATTGTTCTGAGCAGACTGAAAATCAGCTATTTAGAAAGTGACCTTCCTAAAATGGCCACTGCTCCTCTCCCTTCCACATCCATGAGGTTTACACAAGATGGTGGACAGGCCATGTGGCTACTCCAAAATGGAGGACAGACCATGCGGCTTCCTTGTCACAAAGAAATCACACTCCACACTGGCACCAAAGTTACTTTAGGCCTGAGTTTAAAAGGTATACAAAATTTCTCAGCATGCTAACAGCGTTATATTATGGCTATGCAGCAACTTTTAAATGTACTTTAAATTTACTTAACAGATAAACAATCCAATCTGATTCAAACACAATATGACTTATTTGAACTTTGTTTTGCAACAATAAAAATACATTTTAGCATTTTAAATATTGTAAGAAACACACTGTCCCTTGAATTTCATATCAGCGCCTTACTGGTAACACAACAGAACACACGGATGTGATTAGTCAGCGTCACGATGCGTCCACCGTTAGCTGGTCGACCACAGCGTCACGTTTGTAATGTACAGTACACCATTAAGAACGTGATATCGCAGACGCAGCCCCCATCTGTAAATGCCAAATTGCTTTCTAACAAATATTTAAAATGCCCGCTCTAATATATATTGTGGACGCCTGCGCATCTTATTACCATGTGCTATGAATGTGTGCTATACATCGCAAAACACTGCATCCCATAAGAGAAAACAATACACCCACACATTATTTGAGTTCCAAAGCTCATTGATGTATATATTTGTTATTAAAAGGATATGTATTCAATATATCACAATGTACAGTGTATATATATATATATATATATATAGTTACATGGTTACAATTTATACAGTAAGCAGTTATTACAATCTAATTCAAAATACAACCAAAGCCAGTAATACATCACCATCTCCCTCAATGCACTTTATAATCGCTCCAGTTCCTCCATCTTCAGCTGTGTCTCAACTCCAGCTAACAGAAGCAAAAAATTACCAACACTCCATATCGCTCAGGACCCAGGGGAAAACAGAGACTTCTGTGTGTCTGATCAGCAATACACTGAGAGATGGGGGCGTGCACAGATCTCTTGTGTCTAGTCTAGGGGAGGGAACTTTCTCATTCATGATGAGTCATTGGTCAGTTCATACGCAAGCCTGGAAGACATCAAAAGGGCTGGCCTGAGTTTCCTGTCCATCACATGCTTGGAATGTCCATTGTTCTAATAAGAGTTACTTTAGCTTTCATACGTTTAATCATATCTACTTGTTGCACTGAGCTACAACTTAATAACAGGCATCAAATTGATAAACACATTAATCTGGTTGCTTTAATACCAAACATGACATGTCCATCTTGCTTTGTTCCAATAATACACATACATGACGTTACTCCATTATATTATTTTAAAACATTATGATGTCTGGCGCTTGATATGTTCAAATTATGTGCTGTATGAAATATGTGTCGAATCTATTTCTGTGGCATGTCTGTGTAAATGTGTATGTTACCATATATTGCTATGCTCGCGGCGCGTATTTGCAAGCATAGCGACTTATAATGTGTGGAGTCTGTATGTTCTCTTTATGTAATATTTTTGACTTCGACACTGCTGTGTGTTCCCAGAGCAGGATTAACAATGGGCCTGATGGAGCTGCAGCTCCAGGCCCACTCCCTAAAATAGGCACGCTACTACTGGAGGCATTATGTGTATAAGGAGCGCTACTACTCGGGGCATTATGTGTATAAGGCAGCACTACTACTGTGGGCATTATGTGTATAAGGAGCGCTACTACTCGGGGCATGATGTGTATGAGGCAGCACTACTACTGGGGGCATTATGTGTATAAGCAGCACTACTACTATGGGTATTATGTGTATAAGCGGCGCTACTACTATGGACATTATGTGTATAAGCGGCACTACTACTATGGGCATTATGTGTATAAGTGGCACTACTACTATGGGCATTATGTGTATAAGTGGCACTACTACTATGGGCATTATGTGCATAAGCAGGACTAGTACGTGTGGTGTAATGTGAATAATATTATGCTACTATGTGGCGTAATTTAAAATGGGGTGACCACGCCCCTTCCTTGTGAGACCACACCACTTTTGGTGTGGCCGAAGGCGTGCACTGTCCCTTTGTAAAGTGTGGGAGGGCACAAATTTATAGTTTGCAGGGGGGAGTTAAACACCCTAGCACCAGCCCTGGTGACAAGCATCCTTTAAAGCTTCTTCCATGTCAGTTGTCTTTCTCCATTAGAAACAGCAACAGGATAGGGAGCTGAACTCCCACCCCATGATACCTTCTCCCACACTAAGCAACCATACTCCTTTTATCCCATTACATCCCCTTTCGTCCATTCTCAATAACAGAGCATATTGGCTACATTAGGCATTCCTCATAGAAGTTGGGCATCAGTGCACCTATAGCAAGAGCTAAGTAGCTTTCCCCTATATTAGAGTGACTAGTTGCAATAATAGGATTTTAATACCTACCGGTAAATCCTTTTCTCTTAGTCCGTAGAGGATGCTGGGGACACCAAAAGAACCATGGGGTATAGATGGCATCCGCAGGAGACATTGGCATTTTAAGACTTTGAAAAGGGGTGTGCACTGGCTCCTCCCTCTATGCCCCTCCTCCAGACTCCAGTTATAGGAACTATGCCCAGGGAGACGGACACATTTTGAGGAAAGGATTTATTGTTAATTAAGGTGATATTCATACCAGCACACATCGCAACACGCCGCACAACATGGCATTCAACAGAACCCAAGCCAACGGCATAAACCAATGTCAGCAACAGGCTGACTATAAACATAACACAACATGCGTGTAACCAGAAATAATAACTGCAGATACAGTACGCACTGGGACGGGTGCCCAGCATCCTTTACGGACTAAGAGAAAAGGATTTACCGGTAGGTATTAAAATCCTATTTTCTCATACGTCTTAGAGGATGCTGGGGACACCAAAAGAACCATGGGGTTATACCAAAGCTCTAGAACGGGCGGGAGAGTGCGGCTGTCTCTGCAGCACTGATCGACCAAACTTTAGGTCGTCATCGGCCAGGGTATCAAACTTGTAGAACTTTACAAAAGTGTTCGAACCCGACCAAGTAGCAGCTCGGCAAAGTTGCAATGCCGATACCCCTCGGGCAGCCACCCAAGAAGAGCCCACCTTCCTAGTAGAATGGGCCTTCACCGATTCCGGTAATGGTAATCCGGCTGTGGAATGAGCATGCTGAATCGTGTTACAGATCCAGCGTGTAATTGTCTGTTTAGAAGCAGGACACCCAATCTTGTTGGGAGCATGCAGGACAAACAGAGCTTCGGTTTTCCTAACCCGAGCCGTTCTGGCGACATAGATTTTTAGAGCTCTGACCACATCCAAAGATTTTGACTCAACTAAAGCGTCAGTAGCCACTGGCACCACAATAGGTTGGTTCATGTGGAAAGATGAAACCACCTTCGGCAGAAATTGCTGCAGAGTCCTCAACTCTGCTCTATGTTCATGAAAGATTAAATAAGGGCTTTTGTGAGACAAGGCCGCTAATTCAGACACGCGCCTTGCGGACGCCAAAGCCAATAAGATGACCACTTTCCAAGTGAGAAAATTCAACTCCACCATCTGTAAAGGCTCAAACCAATGCGATTGAAGGGACTGCAACACCACGTTAAGATCCCATGGTGCCACAGGGGGCGAGGTTGGATGTGCAACACACCCTTCATGAAAGTTTGAACTTCTGGAAGGGAGGCCCATTGCTTTTGAAAGAAAACAGATAAGGCTGAAATTTGAACCTTAATTGAGCCCAACTTTAGGCCCGCCTCTACACCTGCTTGTAGAAAATGGAGAAAGCGTCCTAGCTGAAACTTGTCACGATCCGGGTATCTGGACGCCATTACTTACCCTTCAGATGCCTCCTAAGGCGGGCTCAGCGTTCCAGGACCAGATTCCGCTGTTCCTGAGTTTCCACATGCAGAGTGTCAGAGTGGTGTTTTCATCAGCCGCGGCCTCCGCTGTGCCCGCGTGGTTAAATGTGCATCTATCAGCCTGGCGTCTCCTGTCTCCGGTGGCCGGCGCCGCCATTACTGTTTCCCAGACCACATGGATTACAAACCAAACTTCCCTCCAAGTGTCTGCATGGGCGCAGCCATCTTGGATTCTGTCATCTGATCATTTCCACCAATCTGCTGTTTGTATTGTTGATTTGCATAATTGCCTAGCCAACCCCTTCCTTGCTGCAGGTATAAGTAGGCTGTGCCTGAGCAAGGAAGACGTCAGTGCTTTGGTTGTCAAACCTAGTTCCTGTTTGTCTCTCTTCTATGATTGTCTTCCAGGTTCCAGCTCCTGTCTCAAGACTTCCACCATAGAGACCCGCACCAGCATTCCACCTGCGGTGTAGCCTGACTCTCCAATCCATTGTGGATTCATCTGTTTCCAGCTACAACACTACCTGCTTCCAGCCTCAGCTTCCAGCAGAATACAGCTTCCCTTAAAGGGCCGGTGTCCTTTCTACACTTTACCACTCTCCACCGGAATTATTATTTCTCCGCTCTCAAGTTCTACATTTCAGTTCACATTTCATCGCTCCCAAAGTTCATTTATTATTTAACTGGTTCCAGCCAGTATCCACTCCGTGCTAACAACAGTCTGGTTCCAGCCAGTATCCACAGCAGCTGTTTTACCTTCAGCAACCCAGCTCTTCCTGGAACACCAGCTGGTACAATCCTGGGTTATCTCCATTGCTACAGCCGGGCCTGGTAAGGACTTTCCATCTAGAAGATCATAAGAACTATCTCACACTACCAGTGCCCTGTGGCTCCTGCCATGCTGTAGTACTCAGGAACTGTATTTATTCTTTGCTGACTTTTACGTTTTCCTTTATTGCTGCTGTGATGCGGAGTTGTCATAATAAACATCATTGACTTTTATCTAAGTTGTCGTGGTCACGCCTTCGGGCAGTTATTATTCATGTTACTTACATGTCCAGGGGTCTGATACAACCTCCCAGGTTCCGGTACATCTCAGCCCCTACAACTGAGGCTGCCTCCCGTCAGCTCAGGCCCTCAGTTGTGACAGTAAGCACTGACCTAATGAATCCAGCCGGAGACCAGGATCAAGCGGCCAGGCCGATGCAAGAACTGGCAGCCCGACTAGAACATCAGGAGGCTGCACAGGGCCACATCATCCGCTGTCTCCAGGATCTCTCTACTCGGCTGGATGGGATTCAGACCACTCTCCGTGGATCAGGCGCGTCTGGTGCGTCAACCACAGTGACTCCAGCTATAACCCCACCCACCTTACCCATTCCTGCTCCACGTCTTCATCTTCCAACGCCAGCAAAATTTGACGGATCTCCAAGATTCTGCAGGGGATTTCTCAACCAGTGTGAGATTCAGTTTGAGCTACAACCTGGCAATTTCCCCAGTGACCGTACAAAAATTGCCTACATTATTTCTCTTCTCAGTGGCTCAGCCCTCGATTGGGCATCACCGTTATGGGAGAGGTCCGACACCCTGCTATCTTCTTACACTGCATTCGTGTCAACATTCAGGCGCATCTTCGACGAGCCAGGCCGGGTAACTTCAGCTTCGTCTGAGATTCTCCGTTTACGCCAGGGATCACGTACTGTAGGACAATATCTTATACAGTTCCAGATCCTGGCATCCGAACTGGCATGGAACGACGAGGCCCTGTATGCTGCATTCTGGCATGGTTTATCCGAGCGTATTAAAGATGAGTTAGCTACCAGAGACTTACCCTCCAAGTTAGATGAGTTAATCTCACTTTGTACGAAAGTTGACTTACGTTTCAGAGAGAGAGCAACTGAGCGTGGAAGATCATCTGCTCCAAAATCTTCTGCTCCTCCTCCTCGCCAACTGTCACCAACTAAAGATGAACCCATGCAAATTGGCCGTTCCCGTTTAACTCCTGCTGAGCGCCGAAGACGTCTCTCCGAGTTTCTCTGTTTGTACTGTGCAGCTCCGTCTCACACCATTAATGCCTGTCCCAAACGTCCGGGAAACTCCAAATCCTAGCTCGCCAAGGAGAGGGCCGGCTAGGAGTAATGATCTCCTCTCCATCTCCTCAAGATTGTAACCTCCCAGTCTCGCTTCAAGTTGCTCAACGTTATCAGAACGTCATTGCCCTCTTGGATTCCGGAGCAGCTGGGAACTTTATTACCGAAGCCTATGTTAAACGGTGGTCCCTACCCACCGAGAGACTTCCTTCGTCCTTTTCCTTAACTGCTGTGGATGGCAGTAAAATTTTTGATACAGTTATTTCTCTAAGGACTCTACCAGTTCGTCTGAGAGTGGGAGTTCTTCATTCCGAACTTATTTCACTTTTAGTGATTCCAAGAGCCACACATCCTGTGGTCCTGGGCCTTCCATGGCTCCGTCTTCACAATCCTACAATTGATTGGACGACTACGCAAATCCTGGCATGGGGTTCCTCCTGTACTAAGACATGTTTGTTTAAAGTGTTGCCTGTCTGTTCCTCCTCCCCCAGGTCGTCTGATGTTCCACCTCCTCCATATCAAGATTTCACGGATGTGTTCAGTAAAGCTTCTGCTGATATCCTTCCCCCTCATAGAGAATGGGACTGCCCGATTGATCTCGTTCCAGGGAAGGTTCCACCTCGAGGCCGAACTTATCCGTTGTCTCTCCCCGAGACGCATTCTATGGAGGAATACATAAAAGAGAACCTAGCAAAGGGGTTCATTCGACCTTCTTCTTCTCCAGCCGGCGCAGGCTTCTTTTTTGTAAAGAAGAAAGATGGTGGTCTGCGGCCGTGCATCGACTACAGAGGTTTGAACGACATTACCATCAAGAACCGCTATCCTTTACCCCTGATTACTGAGCTCTTTGACAGAGTTAGCGGAGCTACCATCTTTACAAAGCTGGACCTGAGAGGTGCATACAATCTCATCCGGATCCGTGAGGGTGACGAGTGGAAGACCGCATTTAACACCCGTGACGGACATTATGAGTACCTCGTCATGCCCTTCGGATTGAGCAATGCTCCAGCTGTCTTCCAGCATTTCGTCAATGAGATCTTCAGAGACATTCTATACCGTCATGTCGTGGTCTATCTAGATGATATCCTCATTTTTGCCAACAATTTAGAGGAACATCGTTTCTGGGTAAAGGAGGTTCTGTCCCGTCTCCGTGTCAATCATCTCTACTGCAAATTAGAGAAATGCGTCTTTGAAGTCAAGTCCATTCCGTTTCTAGGGTACATTGTGTCCGGTTCCGGACTAGAGATGGATCCTGAGAAACTACAAGCAATCCAGAATTGGCCAGTACCCTTAACCCTCAAAGGGGTCCAGAGGTTCTTAGGGTTCGCCAATTATTACCGAAAGTTTATACGAGACTTTTCCACCATTGTGGCGCCTATTACTGCTTTCACCAAGAAGGGTGCTAACCCGTCCAAGTGGTCTGAAGAAGCCATGCAAGCTTTTCATCTTTTAAAACAGAGGTTCATCTCTGCACCTGTCCTGAAACAGCCTGACGTCGACTCTCCTTTCATCTTAGAGGTGGATGCCTCCTCCGTTGGAGTAGGAGCGGTGTTATCTCAGAGGGCTAAAGATGGTCATTTACATCCTTGCAGTTTCTTCTCACGGAAGTTCTCCCCAGCGGAGCGCAACTATGCCATTGGCGACCAGGAGTTGCTAGCCATCAAGCTCGCTCTAGAGGAGTGGAGATATCTGTTGGAGGGAGCTTCTCATTCAATCACCATCCTTACAGACCACAAGAACCTTCTATATCTAAAAGGCGCACAATGTCTCAACCCTCGTCAGGCCAGATGGGCACTTTTCTTTTCCAGGTTCGACTTTAAACTCCAGTTCTGTCCGGGCTCTCAGAATCGCAAGGCCGATGCCCTTTCCCGCTCATGGGAGCAAGAAAATGAGTCAGAGTCTTCAGACAAGCATCCTATTATAAATCCGTTGGCATTCTCCACGGTAGGGATGGACTCTACGCCCCCATCAGGGAAAAGTTTTGTGAAGCCGACACTAAGGAAGAAGCTCATGCATTGGGCCCATGCTTCCCGTTTTGCCGGACATACAGGTATCCAAAAAACCCTGGAGTTTATCTCTAGGTCCTATTGGTGGCCAACTCTGAAAAAGGACGTTTTGGAGTTTATTGCATCTTGCCCAAAGTGTGCTCAACATAAAGTATCCCGCCAGTCGCCTGCGGGGCAACTGGTTCCACTATCTGTTCCCCGTCGACCATGGACCCATTTGTCGATGGATTTTATTACAGATTTGCCCATGTGCAACAAGTTCAATACCATCTGGGTGGTAGTTGACCGGTTCACCAAGATGGCACACTTCATTCCTCTCACCGGTCTTCCGTCAGCTTCCAAGTTGGCTCAAGTATTCATACAAGAGATCTTCCGACTCCACGGTCTTCCAGAAGAAATTATCTCAGATCGAGGAGTTCAATTCACAGCCAAATTCTGGCGAAGTTTATGTCAAGTCCTCCAAGTCAAGTTAAAGTTTTCCACGGCTTACCATCCTCAGACCAATGGTCAAACTGAGAGGGTGAATCAGGACTTGGAGGCCTTCCTCCGCATCTATGTGTCCTCCTCTCAAGATGACTGGGTTCAATTACTTCCCTGGGCCGAGTTCTGTCATAACAACCAGTATCATTCTTCATCTTCTTCAACACCATTCTTCACCAACTTTGGATTCCACCCTAAAGTCCCTGAGTTCCAACCGCTTCCAGCAACTTCTGTTCCCGCAGTGGATATCACCTTGCATCAGTTTGCCAATATCTGGAAGAGCGTACGATCAGCTCTGCTCAAGGCATCGTTCAGGTACAAGAAGTTTGCGGATAAGAAGCGTCGAGCAGTTCCTGCTCTCAAGGTGGGTGATCGGGTATGGTTATCCACGAAGAATTTGAGGTTAAGAGTTCCCAGTATGAAGTTTGCACCTCGCTACATCGGTCCTTTTAAAATTGATCAAGTCATCAATCCTGTTGCTTACAGACTCCAGTTACCTCCCTTCTTAAAAATACCCAGGACATTCCATGTTTCCCTGTTGAAACCGCTAATCTTGAATCGGTTTCATTCCTCACTTCCACCAACTCCGAAAGTCCAAACTCAACGAGGCGTTGAGTATGAAGTGGCCAAGATCCTGGACTCACGTCACCGTTACGGTCAACTTCAGTATCTCATTGACTGGAAGGGCTATGGTCCTGAAGAACGCTCTTGGACCAATGCCTCTGACGTCCATGCTCCTGCCTTGGTCCGAAATTTCCACGCAAAGTTTCCTTTAAAGCCTAAGAAGTGTCCTGGGGCCACTCCTAAAGGGGGGGGTGCTGTCACGATCCGGGTATCTGGACGCCATTACTTACCCTTCAGATGCCTCCTAAGGCGGGCTCAGCGTTCCAGGACCAGATTCCGCTGTTCCTGAGTTTCCACATGCAGAGTGTCAGAGTGGTGTTTTCATCAGCCGCGGCCTCCGCTGTGCCCGCGTGGTTAAATGTGCATCTATCAGCCTGGCGTCTCCTGTCTCCGGTGGCCGGTGCCGCCATTACTGTTTCCCAGACCACATGGATTACAAACCAAACTTCCCTCCAAGTGTCTGCATGGGCGCAGCCATCTTGGATTCTGTCATCTGATCATTTCCACCAATCTGCTGTTTGTATTGTTGATTTGCATAATTGCCTAGCCAACCCCTTCCTTGCTGCAGGTATAAGTAGGCTGTGCCTGAGCAAGGAAGACGTCAGTGCTTTGGTTGTCAAACCTAGTTCCTGTTTGTCTCTCTTCTATGATTGTCTTCCAGGTTCCAGCTCCTGTCTCAAGACTTCCACCATAGAGACCCGCACCAGCATTCCACCTGCGGTGTAGCCTGACTCTCCAATCCATTGTGGATTCATCTGTTTCCAGCTACAACACTACCTGCTTCCAGCCTCAGCTTCCAGCAGAATACAGCTTCCCTTAAAGGGCCGGTGTCCTTTCTACACTTTACCACTCTCCACCGGAATTATTATTTCTCCGCTCTCAAGTTCTACATTTCAGTTCACATTTCATCGCTCCCAAAGTTCATTTATTATTTAACTGGTTCCAGCCAGTATCCACTCCGTGCTAACAACAGTCTGGTTCCAGCCAGTATCCACAGCAGCTGTTTTACCTTCAGCAACCCAGCTCTTCCTGGAACACCAGCTGGTACAATCCTGGGTTATCTCCATTGCTACAGCCGGGCCTGGTAAGGACTTTCCATCTAGAAGATCATAAGAACTATCTCACACTACCAGTGCCCTGTGGCTCCTGCCATGCTGTAGTACTCAGGAACTGTATTTATTCTTTGCTGACTTTTACGTTTTCCTTTATTGCTGCTGTGATGCGGAGTTGTCATAATAAACATCATTGACTTTTATCTAAGTTGTCGTGGTCACGCCTTCGGGCAGTTATTATTCATGTTACTTACATGTCCAGGGGTCTGATACAACCTCCCAGGTTCCGGTACATCTCAGCCCCTACAACTGAGGCTGCCTCCCGTCAGCTCAGGCCCTCAGTTGTGACAAAACTCTTCCGCAGGAGCCTTCTTGGATTCACATCAAGATACATACTTCCTCCAAATGCGGTGGTAATGTTTTGACGTTACTCCCTTCCTGGCCTGCAGAAGTGTGGGAATGATTTCACTAGGAATGCCCTTACGTGCTAAGATCTGGCGTTCAACCGCCATGCCGTAAAACGTAGCCGCGGTAAGTCTTGGAACACGCATGGCCCCTGCTGTAACAGGTCCTCGCGCAGAGGAAGAGGCCAGGGATCTCCTATGAGTAATTCCTGAAGCTCTGGATACCAAGCCCTCCTTGGCCAGTCTGGGACAATGAGGATCGCTTGAGCCTTTGTTCTTCTAATGATCTTTAGAACTTTTGGAATGAGAGAACGTGGAGGGAACACATACACCGACGGAAACACCCACGGTGTCACCAGTGCATCCACTGCTATTGCTTGGGGATCCCTGGACCTGGAACAATATTTCTGAAGCTTTTTGTTGAGGCGCGACGCCATCATGTCTATGTGAGGAATTCCCCAATGACTTGTGACTTCTGTAAAGACCTATTGATGGAGGCTCCATTCTCCTGGATGGAGATCGTGTCGGCTGAGAAAGTCTGCTACCCAGTTGTCTACTCCTGGAATGAAGATCGCTGACAGCGCTCTTGTATGCTTCTCTACCCAGCGGAGAACCTTTGTGACTTCTGCCATTGCTGCTCTGCTTTTTGTTCCACCTTGGCGGTTTATGTACACTACTGCTGTCACATTGTCCAATTGGATCAGCACGGGCAGGTTGCGAAGAAGGTGTTCCGCCTGCACAAGGCCGTTGTAAATGTCCCTTAACTCCAGAACGTTTATGTGGACACAAGTTTCCAGGCTTGACCATCTTCCTTGAAAGTTTATCCCTTGCGTGACTGCACCCCAGCCTCGGAGACTTGCATCCGTGGTCATTAGGATCCAGTCCTGGATTCCGAACCTGCATCCCTCCAGGAGGTGAGAGCTGTGCAGCCACCACAGGAGCGATATTCTGGTCTTTGAAGGCAGAACTATTTTCCGGTGCATGTGTAGGTGGGATCCGGACCACTTGTCCAACAGGTCCCACTGAAATACTCTGGCATGGAACCTGCCAAACTGAATGGACTCGTAAGTTGCCACCATCTTCCCCAGCAACCCTTAGGTAAGCCTGATGCGGAGGATAAATGGGGATATGTAAGTAGGCATCTTTTATGTCCACCGACACCATAAAATCCCCTTCCTCCAGACTGGAGATCACTGCTCGGGGAGACACCATTTTGAATTTGAATTTTTTTTAGGTAGAAATTGAGGGATTTCAGGTTCAGGATTGGCCTGACCGAGCCATCCGGCTTCGGAACCACAAAAAGACTTGAATAAAAGCCTTTTCCTTGTTGTGACTGGGGAACCCTGACAACAACCTGATTTAGAGATAACTTTTGTATGGCGTTGCAAATTTCCTCTCTGTCCGGAAGAGAAACTGGCAAGGCCAATTTGAAAAATCGGTGAGAGGGGACGTCTTGAAACTCCAGTTTGTACCCTTGGGATATTATTTGCAAAACCCACGGGTCCAGGTCCGAATGAACCCAGCACTGGCTGAAGAGTTTGAGACGTACCCCACTGGTGCGGACTCCGGCATAGGAGCCCCAACGTCATACCTACCGTTGGCAGAAACCTGGGAGGACTTCTGCTCCTGGGAGCCTGACAAGGCTGGTGACCGTTTACCTCTTCCCCTTCCTCTTGTAGCAAGGAAGGAAGAACCTTGGCCCTTTTTGTATTTATTGGGCCGAAAGGACTGCATCTGATAGTGGTGCGTTTTCTTTTGTTGTGGAGGAACATAAGGCAAAAAGGATGACTTACCCGCAGTAGCTGTAGATGCCAAATCATCAAGGCCATCATAAAATAAGGCCTTACCTTTATATGGTAGAGACTCCATACTTTTCTTGGAATCAGCATCAGCATTCCATTGGTGAATCCACAACGCTCGTCTAGCTGAGACAGTCATGGCATTGGCCTTTGATCCCAAAAGGCCAATATCCCTTGCAGCTTCCTTTAGGTAAACTGCCACGTCCTTGATATAACCCAGCGTCAAGAGGATGTTATCCCTATCTAGGGTATCTATGTCAGATGACAAGTTATCTGCCCACTTTTCAATAGCACTACTCACCCACGCCGAGGCAATGACCGGTCTGAGTAGTGTGCCTGTGGTCGTATAAATGGATTTTAATGTAGCTTTCTGCTTACGATCTGCAGGGTCTTTAAGGGCTGCCGTGTCAGGTGACGGAAGAGCCACCTTTTTAGACAACCGCGATAGGGCCTTGTCCGCAATGGGGGGTGACTCCCACTTTTCCCTATCCCCCGTGGGAAACGGATAAGTTACCGGAATCCTTTTGGGAATCTGAAAACTTCTGTCAGGACTTTCCCAGACTTTATCACATAAAGTATTCAGTTCATGAGAGGGAGGAAACGTTATTTCAGGTTTCTTTTCCTTATACATACAGGCCCTTTTATTAGGGACAGCCGGGTCCTCAGTAATATCCAATACCTCTTTAATAGCCACAATCATGTACTGAATCCTCTTTGCCAATTTAGGATCTAATCTGGAATCACTATAGTCGACACTGGAATCAGTGTCCGTGTCGGTATCAGTGTCAGCCAACTGGGTAAACGTACGTTTCTGTGACCCCGAGGGGACCTGAACCTGTAATAACATATCTTCCACAGATTTCTTCCAAGCTTGGGTCTGAGACTCAGACTTGTCCAATCTTTTACTAATGCGAGCAACCCAATCAGGAGTCGGTGGTGCCGACACGGTCACCCCCACCGCCTCTTGCGTCTCTACTAGTCTCCTCTTGTGAAGAGCACTCAGCCTCAGACATGCCGACACACGTGTAATACACACTCACAGACACACTGGGCTTATAGGGGACAGACCCACAGAGAAGCCTGTCAGAGAGACACAGAGGGAATTTGCCATCTCACACCCCAGTGCCAAATCAATGGGTCAGCAGTGGTAACTAAAACACCCCAGACCTCTGTAGCGCTTTTTATATTATATAATATTGCACCAAATAACCTGGGCCCTCCCCCGTTTTGCACCCCTGATACTTGTTCAGCAGTGTGAGGAAGGACCAGCGTCTGCAGCCAGCGGAGAGGAAATGGTGCTGAGTGAGCTGTGGGGACAAAGCTCCGCCCCCTTAATGGCGCGCCTCCGTCTCGCTCTTTTTTAATACAAAATATACTGGCAGGGGTTAGGACAGTGTTTAACACTAATGTCCCCTTGCCAGACTTTTTTCTGAGATATCTTAAGCTGCCACCCCCCCCCCCCCCCCCCCCCCCGTGCCCTGCACCCCGTAGTGCTGTGAGTATGAGCGGGAAGACAGGTGAGTAGAAGAAGAAAGAAGACTTCTGTGACGGCATTTCCCTGAGGTACCGCGCAGCGTCCATACGCTGCGCGGTACCTCAGGGAAATGCCGTCACAGAAGTCTTCTTTCTTTTTCTACTCACCTGTCTTCTGACTTATGGCTCTGTAAAGGAGGTGACGGCCGGCTGTGGGAGCGAGCATCTGAGCATACCCAGCGATCAATCCCTCAGGAGTTAATGGTGTCCTGTAGCCAGAAGCAGAGCCCTTGAATTCACTAGAGGTGGGTCATAACTTCTCTCCCCTTAGTCCCACGAAGCAGGGAGGTTGTTGCCAGCAGCCTCCCTGAACATAAAAAACCTAACAAATAAGTATTTTCAGAGAAACTCAGTAGAGCCCCCTGTAGTGCGTCCAGTCTCACTGGGCACAATTCTAAAACTGGAGTCTGGAGGAGGGACATAGAGGGATGAGCCAGTGCACACCCCTTTTCAAAGTCTTAAAGTACCCATGTCTCCTGCGGATCCCGTCTATACCCCATGGTTCTTTTGGTGTCTCTAGGACGTATGAGAAATAGTAGCAGTAATTTACAGGAGTACTCGTATACCTCAGTCACACTGTGTGAATACAAATCCTCATCTCAGGGAGGGAGGGTGGGGGATCTACTATGCTTGCCCGGCTGTTGGGATCCCAGCGCCCAGCATACCAGTGTTGGGATCCCAACCGCCAGAATGCCGGCAGCGGGGTGAGCGCAAAAGAGCCGCCTGCGGGCTTGCTGCACTCACTATGCTGCGGGCACGGTGGTCTCCCTTCAGGGGTGTCGTGGACACCCAAAGAGGGAAAATAGTTGTCGGTATCCCTGGGGACGGGATCCCGGCGGTCGGGATATCGAGTAACACCCAGGGTGGGTCCTCACAAATTCCAGTTTTGACTACTTTATCTCAATAGAGATGTATGCGTCTCACATTCAGTGGGACAGTTCTGTTTTTCCACGACTGTCCCACCCATGGGCTGCAGTGTCCCGCAGTGAAGGGAGGGAGGATTTGGGGGAGCACATACACCACTGCTCTGCTACACAGAACAGCGGGTAAGCAGCAGGTGAATAGATTCCGCACATCATGTATTCAGTGTCAGGACAATTATGGAATGGGGCTGCCTTGAAGCTCTGCCCCTTTTCTCCGAGGCTCCGTCCCCTTTGTGGATGCTCACAAGGTCCCACTTCCTGAACCATCAGTTACGAGGTATGGTGTGTGTGGTGCCTGTGGGGGGTTTGGTGTCTTCACATCAGTCAGGCTCCAGGGCTTCCCCAGCAGCCTTGTACAGCACCCGTCCCCTCTCCAAGGTGTAAAGGGGCAAAAGCAAATAGGAACAATTCCACATGACAGGGAATGATTGCCACTTGCACGAATGCCTCTGGCCCATTCGCATACTCACCGGCAGTGGGTGGACCTTGCAGATACCGGTGCATTCCGCAATCAGATCTTGCTGACTAATGCAAAGGGGTCAGAAAATTCCTCATGGCTAGGCTCATCACTGGACACTCCAGTGAGGGCACACACTCCATGGCACTGGGACACCTTCCTGGGCAGAGGAGAGAGGACAGGCCATGGGATGCATACAGGGGTAAGACTCTGTGGAAACCAAGCATGCTGTCCACAAGGGAGGGGGAGCTGTATACCCTCATACAGCTCCACCTCCCTTGAGGTTTGTGCCCTTGCTGGAGTGCCCGTGTTTGAGCCTAGCGTTGAGGAATTTGCCTCACCTCCTGTGACTGCCATATGTGTGCATGCACACCTTAATGCCCAAAATCCCAGGATTGGAGGCACCAATCCCAGGATTCAAATCCTGGTGTTTGTATCCTGGGATTGGCATCCCTAGCTGATATGTTGTTACTGTTTATATTTGACATTCCTGTTTATCATATCATTTTGTTAATGTTTAATATTTTTGTAGGTAAATATATCATACAGTACCATAAGGCACTACTCAATAGTGCCAAGATCAGCTTCCAGTGCTCCAAAATATTTCACTAAACTTTATCAGCACTTGAGATCTCAATTGATGAATTGCTGATGTCATTAGAAATGTGATAACCTAGTTCTTGCTGTGCCACTACATAAAAAATGATTAATGCCTCTGTTAAAATCTCCTGTGGATCATTCCATTTATAAACTTATTTCATCTATTTCATCTAAGGTCGAGACTCCAGGGGCAGCCGCCCAGGAAGAGCCCACCGATCTGGTAGAATGGGCCTTCAGAGAGTTAGGAACAGGTAAGGCTGCCGACACATAGGCCTGTTGGATAGTAAGCCTAAGCCAACAAGCAATGGACTGCTTTGAAGGACAACCCTTTTTCTGTGCATCATAGAGCATGAACAAGGAATCCGTCTTTCTGATCCGAGCCGTCCACTTGACATAGATCTTCAAGGCTCGCACAGCATCCAATGCCTCTGAAGGAGCAGAAGCATCAGAACTTGACGGAGCCACAATCGGTTGATTCAGGTGAAACGCAGAGACAACCTTCGCCAGGAACTGCTGTCTAGTCCTGAGCTCCGCTCTGTTCCCGTAAAAGACCAAGTATGGACTTTTACATGATAAGGTCCCCAATTCTGAGACACGTCTAGGAGAAGCCAGGGCCTTGTCTTCTACCGTCATCAGAGGGTCAAACCAGGATGACTGTAGAAATTCCAACACCACATTCAAATCCCAGGGTGCCGTAGGCAGCACAAAAGGAGGTTGTATGTGGAGTACCCCTTGTAAGAAGGTCTTAACTTCTGGCAACAGTGCCAATTTCTTCTGGAAGAAAATGGAGAGAGCTGAAATTTGGACCTAAATGGAACCCAGATGTAAGCCCTTATCCACACCAGCCTGCAGGAAATGTAAGAAACATCCCAAGTGGAACTCTGCAGGTGGATACGTGCGTTCCTCGCACCAGGAGACATATCTTCTCCAGATATGATGATAGTGTTTTGATGTCACAAGTTTCCTGGCATGAACCATGGTAGCAATAACCTTTTTGGAAAGGCCCTTGTGAGCTAGGATGTTCCGCTCAACCTCTATGCCGTCAAACGAAGCCACCGTAAGTCCGGGTAGATGAACAGTCCTTGTTGAAGAAGATCTCTTCTTAGTGGTAGAGGCCAAGGGTCTTCGACGGACATGTCCAGAAGATCTGCGTACCACGCCCTCGGAGGGCAATCCGGGGCAAGCAGAATTGCCTGGACTCCTTCGCTTGAGCACCCTTGGGAGCAACGGAATCGGAGGAGACAGGTAGACCAGCCCGTAAGGCCAAGGCGACGTCAGTGCATCTACTGCCATCACCTGAGGGTCCCTGGTTCGTGAGCAATACCAGTGAAGCTTCTTGTTGAGTCGAGAAGCCATCATGTCTATTTGTGGGCAGCCCCACCGGTCTATGATCTGCTGAAACACCTGATAGTGGAGCCCCCATTCCCCTGGGTGGAGATCATGATGACTCAGCCAGTTCGCTTCCCTGTAATCCACTCCCAGAATGAAGATTGCTGACATTGCTCTTGCATTTCTTTCCACCCAGAGGAGTATCTTTGACACCTCTCGTATGCAGGCTCTGCTTTTTGTCCCTCCTGGCTAATTGATGTACACCACTGCTATGGCGTTGTCCGACTGTACTTGGATCGTGTGATCCTTGAGCAGAGGAGATGCCTGAAGCAGAGCATTGTAGATCGCCCGAAGTTCCAGAATGTTGATCGGAAGGAGGGCTTCGTGGGCTGACCACCTGCCCTGGAACTGCGCCCCTTGGGTGACAGCTCCCCATCCTCTCAGACTCGCATCCGTTGTGAGGAGGATCCAATCCTAAATCCCGAAACTCCGGCCTTCCAGGAGATTGGAGGACTGCAGCCACCACAGTAGGGAAATCCTGGCCTGAGGTGACAGCCGAATGATTCGGTGCATCTGTAGATGTGATCCGGTCCACTTGCTCAGGAGATCCAATTGAAATGTTCTTGCACTGAACCTGCCATATTGGGTTGCCTCGTATGAGGCGACCATCTTCCCCAACAATCTTTTTTTTTTTTTTTTTTTAAACATAATTTTTATTCGTAGGATCACAAAAAACACACAGGAACCAACAAATGGTAATTATAGCATAGTACAATACAAAAACAACTTAACAGTTGGTACGTATAAAGAGAACCAAGAGGAAATGATCCATTTTTGACCCATAATGCGGGTAGTATAAAACAGAAAGAATGGCAGTCAGCCGAAAGTCCAACTGACTGAGATTGAAGAGTTAGATAGGAGAAGGTAGAGAAGAGAGGGTGAAAGAGAAGAGAGAAAGGAAGATACAGAAAGATTGAATAGGTTAGGATAGAGTCCCCGGGAGGGTTCCATCAGATATAGCACAGGGCATTACTAGTTGAAAGGTGAAGGGGCATGTTGGGTAGTCAGCCATGGACTCCATATTTTATCAAATGACTTAGAGGAGCAATTAATAATACTGGTCATGTAGTCCATATGGTAAACGTACCAGATGCAGGCAATTATAGACTGCATGGAGGGCGGAGTAGAATTTTTCCAGTCTGCGGCCAATTGGCATGTCATTGCAGAAACTATGTGACGCATCACAAAAGAAAAACAAGAGAAGTGCAACTAGCGCCTTAGTGCAGCCTTGGACTAAACTCTCAAGAGCACAACTTCTTGATAAATATGTACAAAAAAAAGGAGAAATAGAGTAGTCCACAAGCGCTACTAACAATAACAAAGTATAAACATAAGGTGGTTCAAATTCCAAATTATCTCAAGCAATATCTCTATAAAAGTAGGGATTTCTTCAAAGTCTATAGGCCTCTTCCTTCCAACAAAGGTTCGCACCTCTAGACTGACCTCCACACAGTGCGAGATGTACATCAAAAGGTTTCTTTATAACATCATTCGTATCGCTCCCCTTTATTTGTACTGGACACCATTTTATCCCATATAGACGACACTCACCGTCGGTAAGTTCCCTATGTTCCTTGAAAGGTTTCTTTTTCAGTCACGTCACCCCTGGGCTGGTCACCAGTTCATATATTGTCCACCACAACAACTTCGGATGAGCAAATGGTACCGGCTAGGTAATGGGTGTATCACTCACAGAAACAGATGATGTTTGTGAAAAAAGGGGAATTTATTCCAAATAAAAACAATAAAATATTAAAAACATTATATGGACCCACTAGTCCTGAGTTTGTTCTGTTGTGTACCCCAGGAAATATAAATAAATCTCCAATGGGGATAAATAATGTGAACAACTTACAGACAGGGGTCAAAATCACAAATCAGTACCAACGCGTTTCGGATCTATCATCCTTCCTCAGGGCATACCACAGAACAAACCCAGCCGGCCTTATATACCCACTGTCCCATTCCTGTGGTCCTAACAACCAATCAAATCCCATCGGTCTCAAATCCATAAAAAATACATGTTTCCAAAGTGCATTCTTTAATCTATACATTCTCTATATTCCTATAGCAAATAAACTTTACATATCATCCAAAAAAACATTTTAAATATTACTAAAATATATTAATATAGTTTAATTGGTAAAAATAACTCCCGGTACTGGATTACTGGAATCTCTCATAGTCCATAGAAATATATTATGCAAGGAAGTCCCAATCCCGATTATTCTGCCGCTTTTTGAGCATGATTCACATATTATCAGAGACCATCCTTTCTACTTCCACTGGAAATGATGTCATAAGGTGTAGCTTATAAAATAGTTCCCCAGAAACAAGATTCTCAAGTTCAAAGGTTCCTATGGTGAGGAGTGGTGTTGTTTTATGGTTGGTTCTATATCGGAGGGGCTGAAGGGACCTTGTGACGTATTGAGGGGAGGAGCTACGTCACCAGGGGGAGGAGCTACGGGCGAACAGGGTACCCGAAAAGTACCCTCGCGGGCTCGCTTCGCTCGCCACGCTTCGGGCACGGTGGCTCGCTCCGCTCCGCTTCGCTCACCACCTAATTACTAAAGGTAATAGTTGGTGGCGTGGATAGTAGAGGAACTATCCCGCTGGCCTAGCTCCTCCCCCTTGCGTCGTAACTCCTCCCCCTTACGGAAAAGGTCCCTTAGCCCACTTGATTCTAGCATCTACCGTTGTTTTATCGGTCCACTCGCAACCGGAAGTGACGGAGATGAACTTCCGGTTGTTGGAACGCAGGGCCCGGAAACTGTCAATGCACACAGCCGTCTTGAATGTATAGATGGAAATGATGACATCAAATGCAGATTGTCAAGCGGTTCTCAGAGACAACATCCCCCAATTCAGAGGTTCCCATGTTGCAAAATAACGTCATTCTATCAGTCCGCCCGCGACCGGAAGTGACGAATATGAACTTCCGGTTGCTGGAACTCACGGCCATCTTCAGCATCCAGGGCTTATATTTCAAAGCAGGAAATAAACAATAAATACAATGAGTTATTTTTGTGAGAAGCATTCAAAATACATTTTGTGCAGCCAATACATATATACAAATGTTTAATTCTCTATGTAAAATAGATGATTATACACTGTCCACTTTGTTTTAATCCCACATTTTTACGGTCACAGGGAAGGTAATGGTAACTTCTTTACAAGATATATGGCATGGGAATAAATAAAACAGCATTTATCCCTTCATATTTAGAGTTATAAGAACCATTTCATTTCGAAATCAATATTGAGGCTCAATATTGATTTCGAAATGAAATGGTTCTTATAACTCTAAATTACCTTCCCTGTGACCGTAAAAATGTCTCTTTAATTCTGACACAGATGGAGCTAGATGCTGCATTACCCCAGGCTTCAGACTATTCCTCCTCATCCAAGGTCGAGCCTAGGTCCAGTTCCCATGCTCTCTCGGGAGGATCACGTTGAGAGGGTGGTTCCCCATTGAGAGTGGTATATAAGAGGGAGATTAAACCTTTGGTTGAATGACGTCTGAGACATACTGCCTCGAACGTAGTCAGTGGCCTGCTAGAGAGGACCTGGCTCATTGCGGAATGAAAGTGCATAAGTTGTAAAAATTTATAAAAATATCTGGATGGGATATCAATATCTTCTTGAAGCTAAGAAAACTGAGGAAAACTAGTGTCCCTGGTGATATCATTCAGATATAAGATACCTCTATCCTGCCAGGGGGCAAATAATAACTTGTGTGTACCAGGGGGAAATGCTGGGTTGTGCAATATTGGGATGACGGGGGATGGGGCTGGGGCCAAGCTGTATTTCCTATTGGCGAAGTCCCAAACAGTGAGCGGGATACTATGGGGTGAGAGGCCACATTTCTAGGGTGGCAGGGTTTCGGGAGCCAAAGAAGAGAAGAAAGAGTAGATAGACCTAGTTCGGCAGCTTCTATAGATACCCAGACCCTCCGAGACTCAGGGTTACACCATTGTACACAGTGTGAAAGTTGCGTGGCCAAATAATATCTTTTAAAGTCTGGGATGCCCAGACCGCCACTACATGTGGGGCGCTGTAATAGTTTTAGTCGGACTCGGGGACGCTTGTTTGGCCATATAAATTGTGACGTGTGAAATTGTAGGAATTTAAATGCATATGGAGGGATAAATATTGGAAGGGTTTGGAATAGGTATAGTACCCGAGGAAGCATGTTCATTTTCACGGAATTTACCCTACCTATCCAGGAAATAAAGAGGCTAGACCAAGAAGATAAAACTGATTTAATTTGGTCTAAAAGCCTAGGGAAATTAGCTTGGTACAGTTGATGGTGACTATGTGTTAGGAAAATGCCTAAATATTTAATTTTTTGTTTATGCCATTGAAATGGAAAGGAATTTTCCAAAGAGAGCTTAATCGGGCCAGTAATGTAAAAATTCAACACTTCAGTTTTACTCACGTTAATTTTATAACCTGAATGCTTAGAGTAGAGGTCGATTTCAGAGAGGAGCGCCTGCAGCGACTGAGTCGGGGATCCAAGGTATAATAGGACGTCATCAGCGTACAAAGCAATTTTATGCTCAGAAGGGCCTACCCGCACTCCGGCTATATCTGTATTAGCTCAGATCCTTGCTGCCAGTGGTTCCATAACTAAAGCAAATAGCAGGGGGGAGAGCGGGCATCCCTGTCTGGTGCCATTAGTGATTCCGAAGCAGAGGAGGTGAGGCCATTGACAGAAACTGTGGCAGTAGGGGATCTATAAAGCGCCGAGACACCATCCAGAAATTTGCCTGAAAAGCCCATCCTTCGGAGTACCGAGAAGGCAAAGGACCAGGATATCCTGTCAAAAGCCTTCTCGGCATCCAGTGCTAGGATCAATGAGGGTAACTTTTGTTTATGGATAGAATAAATCAAATCTATGGCTCTCCTGGTATTATCGGAGGCCTGTCGGCCAGAGATAAAGCCCACTTGGTCCAGGTGTATCAATCGTGTAAGTAGGGGAGCCAAACGGTTGGCCAAAATTTAAGCATATATCTTAAGATCAACATTCAGTAATGAGATTGGGGGATAATTGGAACAGTGTGTGGGATCTCTCTCCGGTTTCGGGATCACAGTAATGTCGGCTTGCACAGTTTCCGGCGCAAACGATGCTCCCTCTAGAACATTATTAAAAAGCGAGGTAAGATAAGGGGCTAATTCCGTGAGGAATGTTTTGTAATATTGTGCGGTGAAACCATCTGGGCCAGGTGCAGCTGACGATCGCATAGATTTGATAGCGGCAACCGTCTCTTCCAACGAGATAGCCTCATTGAGAAGAGAGATCTGTCGCTCTGTCAGACACGGTAAGGGGGTGTCTAACAGGTACGAACATACTCCCTCTGGACCATCAGAGGAAAGAGAAGGGGCAGGAAGATTATATAAGGAGCTATAAAATCCCAAAAATTCCTCTACCATCAGTTTAGGGTCATAAGTAAGCTTATTTAATGTAGTGGAGTGTAGTTTTTCTATCATTCCAGTAACTCGCTTACTTCTCCATTTATTGGCTAAAAGACTATCTATTTTATCCGCTTTATCATAAAATTTTTGTCAAAGCTTCTGTAGTATCGCTGCCGCACGTCGTGATAAAAGAGCATTTAACTGACCTCTGAGGTTATCTATCTGGGAAAGTAGGGAGTCACTCGGGGCATTTTTATGTTGGGCTAAGAGCGCAGAAATTTGGGATTCCAATGAGGAAACGTCCTGTGCTGCTTTCCTACGTATGGCCGAGGTCTTGGACATGAAATGACCACGAATAGTGGCTTTGTGCGCTTCCCAAACAAGACTAGGAGAGACTTCCAGGGAAACATTTTCCTTAAAAAAAAATTCCAGAGTCGATTTAGTGTCTAAAAGGGTGGAGGGATGCAAAAGAAGGGTGTCGTCCAGACACCATTTACGTGTCTTATTAGGGGTTCTGTAGAGTTCTATCAGGATATAAACCCCCGCATGGTCCGTCCATGAACAAGGAGTGATGCCTGCATCAGAAATCAATGTAGTGAGTGATTGAGACACTTGGATCATATTGTTCCGAGAGTAATGTTGGTGAGGTGAAGAGAAGTGGGTATAATCTCTAGCAGTGGAGTGTTTAAGACGCCAAGTATCCTGTAGATTAAGTTGTGTGAGGGAGGATATTAATGTGAGAGAGGCCTCAGTTGGGGATGCTTCCTTCTTATTTTTGGGAGAGTTAGATTTATCTAAGAGGGGGTTGATCACAGTATTAAAGTCTCCACCTAAAATTATGTGGCCCTGAGCTACTCTATGAAGACGCCGAAAGAATGTGCGGAAAAAACGTGATTGGTCTTGATTCGGGGCATATACTGACACAAGTGTTAAAATTCCTGTGCGGAGTGTACCAATCACTATGATGTTCCGGCCTTCGGGGTCAGCTATGGTGGTGGTATGTACAAATGGAATATTACGGTGGATCAATACAGCCACCCCCCTTTTCTTACAATCAGCAGAAGCAAAAAAGGTTTGGGTAAACTGCTTACCGTGAAGTTGAGAGTGTGTACCAGTGAAGTGGGTCTCCTGAAGAGAAAATATGTCAGCCTTTTCTCTCCTACAGGCAGACAACATTACTGTACATTTCTTGGGAGAATTAAGCCCGTTAACATTTACAGAAAACAACTTAAGTGCCATGTGATACCAAGGAATGGAAAAGGATCAGCGGAAACCCATCCCGGGGAGGAAGAGAAAAAAAAGAAGAAATGGAACAGCAAGAAACTAGGAGCAGAGAAGTAGAAAAAGAAAGAGTGATAGAAAACCCATACGGGAAAAAACCCTGAAACATAGGGTCCCAATCAAGGACCGCTACACAAATAATAGACATTACACACTAAATCAGAAATAAAGGGAGCATGGGGGTAGTGGGAGCAGAAAACCAATGTAAGGGAAAAGAGGGAGAGGGATAAGGGCAAGGAGGGGGTAGGAATAGGGGACAAAGGGAATCAGGGTAAGCCTGGCAAGCCCAGCATAATAACTAAAACTGAGCACAACATATAACAAACATTAAAGCCCGGTAGGCTATATAAAAACCAATAACATTTGCATGAAAGAAATAAGATGGAAACTATAGTCCCCGCCTGTCAACAGAGAACATAAGATAAGAAGACACATCCCCAGAATAATGACAACTATCTTATTACAGCTAAGAATGTCTGCAAAGATCAGGGAGGGTAATTGGTGTCAATGCGATGACGGGTCACCCTTGTCCATTCAGGCAATGGCATCTGGGGGCGTCGTGGTCCAGAGGAAGAGGCAGACTCACTATCAGGCGACGGAACAGGGAGGAGATCTAGTTTAGCTAACAAATCCTGGCCCTGAGCTAAAGTTTTAACGGGATGGGTGGAGTTGTTCGCTGTAACCAGAAGCATAAAAGGGAATACCCATCTGTAACGTATTTGATGCTGTCGTAGTATCCTTGTAACAGGCTGGAGATCTCGTTGCTTCTGTATGGTAGACGGGGCAAGATCCTGGAAAACCTGCAATTGCATATCCCGGAAATCGATTACTGGGGAGTCCCGAACCGACATTAGGATCCGTTCTTTTGAGCGAAAATAATGTAGTCGAACTATGACATCCCTTGGTGGTTGTGACGGAGCAGGTTTCGCTCGGAGCGCTCTGTGAGCCCTATCACAAAGACAGTCGCCATCTGAGAGATCAGGCAATACGTGTTGAAAAAAATCTTTCAAAAAGGACGGTAGGGCGGAGCTAAGAATTGGTTCCGCTACATTGCGAATACGCAAGTTATTGCGACAGGCGCGATTCTCCTGATCTTCCTGTCGTTCTTTGAGATCCTCGATCTCACCATGGAGTCTAGAGAGTTCCGAGTCCAGGCGTTGCTGAGAGCGGCAAAGGTCATCTGTCTTAGAGTCAAGAGCGTCCGTACAATTGCCAAGGGCCGTGAGATCAGATTTGAAGTCGGCAATAGCTGTGGAGAGTTCTTGCTTAAAGGCAGACTGGACCACCTCAAGCAAACTTGTCATGACTGCTTGAATCTGTGGGTCTATACCTGTCTCTGATGAACAGGAGGAGGAAGGAGAGTCCGTGAGCAATGCAGGAGTTGGAGGGCCCTTAAATTTTGGTCCAAAAAAATTTGTGGGGGCCTGTGTATTTTTCTTATTTCTTTGCGCCATTGTGGCGGACCAACAGGATAGGTTAGGCGGGGTGTCACAAACGTAAAAGAAGACACGGACGCTGCTTGATAGATGAATGTTAAGTAGAAAAAGGGGGAGATATAAAGAAAACCATTACGGTCCAGGTAGGACGAATTGCGGAGTTAGGTCAGCATCCTGGGTAATATAGAGAGGATAGGTAGTGCCCTAAGGTGGTGCTAGGATCACGCTGGGGAGAGCAAGGGTTAGGCTGTGTCAGGGGGAGAGACAAGAGCTGATGGTGCTGTGACTGTACCTTTAAGGCAGCTGATGTGTGGCTCTGTAGGCTGGTAGCTACAATGCAGCTCCAGAGCACGGTTCTCTGCAGGTCAGGAAGAACAAAAATCAGGCAGCATCAGGAGGATATCTCTCTCCAGGGCCAAGGTCTTCCACTGCCTCACCAGGGCCAATACAGGTCACCGTCTAGATGTAAATTGGTAAAGCTGATCCAGGAGCTGATCTGCCTAAGGGACAGCAGCAGTGATCATTCACATGGTTCCTGCACCATAGGTTAGTAGTGTACAGCAGGAGACCGGAAGATGAACGCGCCTGATCTGTGGAGCATTCCCCTTCAGTGAATGGACCAGGGCGCCGGAGAGGTGGGACAGCCGTCGCCCGCCGGGAGCCGGAGCTATGCGGCCACGCAGCGCAGGCAGGGACAGGCAGCCGCCACCTGTAAGCCCAACAGCGGGACCCTCGTTAGTGACTGCGGCTATGGTCCGGGCCCGCGATCTGAGGTCCAGTATCATCCCCAGGAACAGGAGCCGCTGAGTTGGCTCCAGGTGGGACTTCTGTAAATTGAGAATCCACCCATGGTGTGACAGAAGTTGGATAGTGCGGTCGATATGGAGTAATAAAAGCTCCCTGGATCTTGCTTTTATTAGCAGATCGTCCAGGTAAGGGACAACATTGACCACCTGGACCCGGAACATCATCTCTGTCACTACCTTTGTGAATACACTTGGAGCTGACAGTGGACAGGCCGAAGGGCAGTGCCTGCAACTGGTAGTGGTCTTCCAGCAGGGCAAACCTCAGACAAGCCTGATAAGGTAACCAAATAGGAATATGAAGGTAGGAGGCCTTGATATCCAAGGAAACAATGAATTCCTGTTCTTCCAGGCCCGCAATCACTGCTCTCAAGGATTCCATTTTTAACTTGAAAAACATTTAGGTAAGGTTTCAAGGACTTTAGATTCAAAATGGGCCTTACCGAACCATCCAGCTTCGGTACCACAAACAGGTTGGAGTAATAACCCCTGCCTCATTGTGTTATTGGTACTGGAACAATGACGTGGGACTGGACCAACTTTTGGATGGCCTGTTGCAACATAACTTGCGTATCCTCCAAAGCTGATAAGCTTGATTTGAAAAAGCATTGGGGAGGAGCACCATCGAACTCCAGCTTGTAACCCCGGAGAAATGAGGTCCTTGACCCAGGTATCATTGCAGGAAACCTCCCAGACACAGGTGAAGTGACGCAGTCGAACTCCAACCTCAAGATGCCCTCGGGGCGGGTGGGCACCATCATGCTGAAGACTTAGTGGAAGCAGAACTGGTGCTCTGTTCCTGAGAACCGGTGTTTGCAGGTCTTTTTGTCTTACCTCTGATGCCTCTAGTCGCATTGGAGGCACCCCTGGCCCTAGATCGAAATCTGTTAGACCAAAAGGACTGAACAGACGGCCCCTGGTAGGAAATCCACGTATCCAACTCAACCCCAAAGAGCCATTCCCCAGAAAAGGGGAGGGATTCCACACTGCGCTTGGATTCTGCGTCCGCTATCCACTGACGAAACCACAAGGCCCTGCGCGCCAACACTGTCATGGCAGACATCCTAGCATTAATATTGCCTATTTCCTTGAGCGAGTCACCCAGGACGCATGCAGTGTCCTAAATATGCTTCAGGAGAGTCACCGTAGTGACCAGAGGTATATCCCCGGAGAGGACCTCCTGAATCTGAGTAGCCCACATATGAATGGTAAGCATCACACTGTAGACTTCCACAGTGCACTAAAATGTTAAAAACTGCACATGGGAAAATAAACAGCAACTAAATGTTTTCTCTTGCAGATAGACTGGGATGTAGGTTTGCAGATTCAAAACTCACCACCATGGCGTGAGACATTTTGGAGGCATTCCAATTGTTTTTCAGGTGCTGGCAACAGTAGATAGAACCAGACGGCAGCAATTTAATTGTTCTGCCATTTGAGAACCATCACCGCCAGCGCAAACATTTCTGGAGGCGAGCAGAAGTGTGCTAAGTGTCCCATTTGACCTCGATCACCTGATTTACATGGAACGCTAATTTGAGCAGAAAGGTAGAACTACTTGTAAGAATCTGTTAATTCTAGATTACTCCACTTGCAGAAGAAAGTTTTGCTACAATGATTCAACTGCCAGATATAGAAAATTTCTTTAAGTAGTGATAATTAATGAGTACCCAATGGTGCTATTCAATTGTTTCAGGTGCCCATTAATCACACCCAATTAGAGAAAGTTTAGCTGCGTAAAGCGGCATCCAAAAAGCCAACTTTCGCACGTCAGCTCACCACCACCAGAGGGCGCAAGCTGAAGTGTGCAGCTGCAAGTATTCCCGCCCAAACAAAGCAGTAATTGAATTGCTCCTTCGGACACCCAAAATTGAATTCACCACATAGGATATCCAAGTTCATATGTCATGGTGCCTAATTTTCATTACCTG
Organism: Pseudophryne corroboree; assembly: GCF_028390025.1. Taxonomy (NCBI): domain Eukaryota; kingdom Metazoa; phylum Chordata; class Amphibia; order Anura; family Myobatrachidae; genus Pseudophryne; species Pseudophryne corroboree. The sequence continues at coordinate 120,112,823 of NC_086455.1, read as the reverse complement.
AATAAATCTGGCAAATTCATCTGCTGCCAGCTTCTTGTGTAGTAATGCCCCTTAAGGCAGAGGTCTAACGTATCTAATTTGCATACTCTCCATAAGAGCTGCAGGGGAAATCATTGGTGTTGTGTTCCTGAAAATAAACCAGAAAAGTTTTGAAATTGTGTAGTAACCTTGTAAGTAGACCAGTGATTTTTAACCTTTTTTCTCTGACGTCCTAGTGGATGCTGGGAACTCCGTAAGGACCATGGGGAATAGCGGCTCCGCAGGAGTCTGGGCACAAAAGTAAAGCTTTAGGACTACCTGGTGTGCACTGGCTCCTCCCCCTATGACCCTCCTCCAAGCCTCAGTTAGATTTTTGTGCCCGGCCGAGAAGGGTGCATTCTAGGAGGCTCTCCTGAGTTTCTTAGTAAAAGTTTAGTTTTAGTTTTTTTATTTTCAGTGAGACCTGCTGGCAACAGGCTCACTGCATCGAGGGACTAAGGGGAGAAGAAGCGAACCTGCCTGCTTGCAGCCAGCTTGGGCTTCTTGGCTACTGGACACCATTAGCTCCAGAGGGACCGAACACAGGCCCAGCCTCGGAGTCCGGTCCCAGAGCCTCGCCGCCGGCCCCCTTACAGAGCCAGAAGCAAGAAGAGGTCCGGAAAATCGGCGGCAGAAGACATCAGTCTTCACCAAGGTAGCGCACAGCACTGCAGCTGTGCGCCATTGCTCCTCATACACACTTCATACTCCGGTCACTGAGGGCGCTGGGGGGGGGCGCCCTGAGAAGCAATAAAAACACCTTGGCTGGCTAAAATTACATCACATATAGCTCCAGGGCTATATGGATGTATATTAACCCCTGCCAGATTACAGATAAAAGCGGGAGAAAAGTCCGCCGAGAAGGGGGCGGAGCCTATCTCCTCAGCACACTGGCGCCATTTTCCCTCACAGCCCCGCTGGAAGGACGTCTCCCTGACTCTCCCCTGCAGTCCTGCACTACAGAAAAGGGTTAAAAAGAGAGGGGGGGCACTAATTAGGCGCAGTATAATGATATACAGCAGCTATAAGGGGAAAAACACTCTATATAGTGTTATCCGTACATATATATAGCGCTCTGGTGTGTGCTGGCATACTCTCCCTCTGTCTCCCCAAAGGGCTAGTGGGGTCCTGTCCTCTATCAGAGCATTCCCTGTGTGTGTGCTGTGTGTCGGTACTGCTGTGTCGACATGTATAAAGAGGAAAATGATGTGGAGGGGGAGCAATTGCCTGTAGTGGAGATGTCACCTCCTAGGGGGTCGACACCTGAGTGGATGGGCTTATGGAAGGAATACGTGAAAGTGTTAACTCTTTACATAAGAAGTTTTATGACATGGGACAGCCGGCTACTCAGCTTGGGCCTGTCCAGGCGTCTCAAAGGCCATCAAGGGCTCTAAAACGCCCGCTACCTCAGGATGGCAGATACAGACGTCGACACGGATACTGACTCCAGTGTCGACGACGAGGAGACGAATGTAACTTCCAGTAGGGCCACACGTTACATGATTGAGGCAATAAAAACTGTTTTACATATTACTGATAGTACAACAGTAACCGTTAAAAAGGGTATTATGTTTGGTGAGAAAAAACTACCTGTAGTTTTTCTTGCATCTGAGGAATTAAATGAAATATGTGATGAAGCGTGGGTTTCTCCCGATAAAACACTGTTAATTCCTAAAAGGTTATTGGCAACGTACCCTTTCCCGCCAGAGGATAGGGCACGTTGGGAAACACCCCCTAAGGTAGAAAAGCGCTCACACGCTTGTCCAAACAGGTGGCACTGCCGTCTCCTGATACGGCCGCCCTTAAGGATCCTGCTGACAGAAAGCAGGAGACTATCCTAAAATGTATATACACACATACTGGTATTATACTACGACCAGCGATCGCCTCAGCCTGGATGTGCAGTGCTGGGGTGGCTTGGTCTGATTCTCTGACTGAAAACATCGATACCCTTGATAGGGACAGTATATTACTGACTGTAGAACTTTTAAAAGATGCATGCGTGATGCACAGAGGGATATTTGCCGACTGGCATCAAGAGTCAGTGCGCTGTCCATATCCGCCAGAAGAGGTTTATGGACGCGGCTGTGGTCAGGTGATGACGATTCTAAAAGGCATATGGAAGTATTGCCTTATAAAGGGGAGGAGTTATTTGGGGTAGGTCTATCAGACCTAGTGTCCACAGCAACTGCTGGGAAATCCACGTTTGTACACCAGGTAGCCTCTCAGCATAGGAAGACGCCATATTATCTGGAGCAGTCCATTCCGGCCCCATAAGGGCAAGCGGACAAAAGGCTCCTCAATTCTGCCCCGTGGCAGAGGGATAGGAAAAAGGCTGCAACAAACAGCCAGTTCCCAGGAACAGAAGTCCTCCCCCACTTCCGCCAAGTCCTCAGCATGACGCTGGGGCTCTACAAGCGGACTCAGGTACGGTGGGGGCCCGTCTCAAAAATTTCAGCGCACAGTGGGCTCGCTCACAGGTGGACTCCTGGATCCTTCAGGTAGGATCTCAGGGGTACAAATTGGAATTCAAGACGTCTCCCCCTCGCCGTTTCCTAAAGTCTGCCTTACCGACGACTCCCTCCGACAGGGAGGCGGTATTAGAAGCTATTCACAAGCTGTATTCCCAGCAGGTGATAATCAAGGTACGCTCCTCGCCCCATGACCCTCCTCCAAGCCTCAGTTAGGATACTGTGCCCGGACGAGCGTACACAATAAGGAAGGATTTTGAATCCCGGGTAAGACTCATACCAGCGACACCAATCACACCATATAACTTGTGATCTAAACCCAGTTAACAGTATGATAACATGAGGAGCCTCCAGAACAGATGGCTCACTACAACAAAACCGGAATTTTTGGCAACAATAACTATGTACAAGTATTGCAGACAATCCGCACTTGGGATGGGCGCCCAGCATCCACTACGGACTACGAGAAATATAATTATCGGTAAGTAAATTCTTATTTTCTCTGACGTCCTTGTGGATGCTGGGACTCCGTCAGGACCATGGGGATTATACCAAAGCTCCCAAACGGGCGGGAGAGTGCGGATGACTCTGCAGCACCGAATGAGAGAACTCCAGGTCCTCCTCAGCCAGGGTATCAAATTTGTAGAATTTTACAAACGTATTTGCTCCTGACCAAGTAGCTGCTCGGCAAAGTTGTAAAGCCGAGACCCCTCGGGCAGCCGCCCAAGATGAGCCCACCTTCCTTGTGGAATGGGCTTTTACAGATTTTGTCTGTGGCAGGCCTGCCACAGAATGTGCAAGCTGAATTGTACTACAAATCCAACTAACAATAGTCTGCTTAGAAGCAGGAGCACCCAGCTTGTTGGGTGCATACAGAATAAACAACGAGTCAGATTTTCTGACTCCAGCCATCCTGGAAACCTATATTTCCAGGGCCCTGACAACGTCTAGCAACTTGGAGTCCTCCAAGTCCCTAGTAGCCGCAGGCACCACACAATAGGTTGATTCAGGTGAAACGCTGAAAACCACCTTAGGGAGAAACTGAGGACGAGTCCTCAATTCCGCCCTGTCCGAAAGGAAAATCAGATGAGGGCTTTTACAGGATAAAGCCGCCAATTCTGACACGCACCTGGCCCAGGCCAGGGCCAACAGCATGACCACTTTCCATGTGAGATATTTTAACTCCACATATTTAAGTGGTTCAAACCAATGTGACTTTTGGAACCCAAAAACTACATTGAGATCCCAAGGTGCCACTGGAGGCACAAAAGGAGGCTGTATATACAGTACCCCTTTTCTTTTTGGAAGAAAAGTGACAGGGCCGAAATTTGAACCTTAATGGACCCCAATTTTAGGCCCATAGACACTCCTGTTTGCAGGAAATGTAGGAATCGACCTAGTTGAAAATTCCTCCGTCGGGGCCTTACTGGCCTCGCACCACGCAACATATTTTCACCAAATGCGGTGATAATGTTTTGCTGTTATATCCTTCCTGGCTTTGATCAGGATAGGAATGACTTCATCCGGAATGCCTTTCTCCTTCAGGATCCGGCGTTCAACCGCCATGCCGTCAAACGCAGCCGCGGTAAGTCTTGGAACAGACAGGGTCCTTGCTGGAGCAGGTCCCTTCTTAGAGGTAGAGGCCACGTGAGCATCTCTTGAAGTTCCGGTTACCAAGTCCTTCTTGGCCAATCCGGAGCCACGAATATAGTGCTTACTCCTCTCCATCTTATGATTCTCAGTACCTTGGGTATGAGAGGTAGAGGAGGGAACACATACACTGACTGGTACACCCACTGTGTTACCAGAGCGTCTACAGCTATTGCCTGAGGGTCCCTTGACCTGGCGCAATGCTTGTCGAGTTTTATAAACATGTGGAAGACTTCTGGGTGAAGTCCCCACTCTCCCGGGTGGAGGTCGTGTCTGCTGAGGAAGTCTGCTTCCCAGTTGTCCACTCCCGGAATGAATACTGCTGACAGTGCTATCACATGATTTTCCGCCCAGCGAAGAATCCTTGCAGCTTCTGCCTTTGCCCTCCTGCTTCTTGTGTCACCCTGTCTGTTTACGTGGGTGACTGCCGTGATGTTGTCCGAATGGATCAAATCCGGGTGACCTTGAAGCAGAGGTCTTGCTGAGCTTAGAGCATTGTAAATGGCCCTTAGCTTCAGGATATTTATGTGAAGTGATGTCTCCAGGCTTGACCATAAGCTCTGGAAATCCCTTCCCTGTGTGACTGCTCCCCAGCCTCGCAGGCTGGCATCCGTGGTCACCAGGACCCAGTCCTGAATGTCGAATCTGCGGCCCTCTAGAAGATGAGCACTCTGCAACCACCACAGGAGAGACACCCTTGTGCTTGGTGACAGGGTTATCCGCTGATGCATCTGAAGATGCGACCCGGACCATTTGTCCAGCAGGTCCCACTGGAAAGTTCTTGCGTGGAATCTGCCGAATGGGATTGCTTCGTAGGAAGCCACCATTTTTCCCAGAACCCTTTCATTGATGTACTAGCTCGGATAACTCCCTGACTTTCTCCTCCGGGAGAAACACCTTTTTCTGGACTGTGTCCAGGATCATCCCTAGGAACAGAAGACGAGTCGTCGGAATCAGCTGCGATTTTGGAATATTGAGAATCCAATCGTGCTGCCGCAACACTACCTGAGATAGTGCTACACCAACCTCCAACTGTTCCCTGGATCTTACCCTTATCAGGGAATCGTCCAAGTAAGGGATAACTAAAATTCCCTTCCTTCGAAGGAGTATCATCATTTCGGCCATTACCTTGGTAAAGACCCGGGGTGCCGTGGACCATCCATACGGCAGCGTCTGAAACTGATAGTGACAGTTCTGTGAGAAGGGTAAATTGGGACATGAAGGTAAGCATCCTTGATGTCCCGAGACATCATGTAGTCCCCTTCTTCCAGGTTCGCAATCACTGCTCTGAGTGACTCAATCTTGAATTTGAACCTCCGTATGTAAGTGTTCAAGATTTTAGATTTAGAATCGGTCTCACCGAGCCGTCCGGCTTCGGTACCACAACAGTGTGGAATAATACCCCGTTCCCTGTTGCAGGAGGGGTACCTTGATTATCACCTGCTGGGAATACAGCTTGTGAATGGCTTCCAAAACTGCCTCCCTGTCAGAGGGAGACATCGGTAAAGCCGACTTTAGGAAACGGCGAGGGGGAGACGTCTCGAATTCCAATTTGTACCCCTGAGATATCACCTGAAGGATCCAGGGGTCTACTTGCGAGTGAGCCCACTGCGCGCTGAAATTCATTGAGACGGGCCCCCACCGTGCCTGATTCTGCTTGTAAAGCCCCAGCGTCATACTGAGGGCTTGGCAGAGGCGGGAGAGGGCTTCTGTTCCTGGGAACTGGCTGATTTCTGCAGCCTTTTTCCTCTCCCTCTGTCACAGGGCAGAAATGAGGAACCTTTTGTCCGCTTGCCCACGAAAGGACTGCGCCTGATAATACGGCGTCTTCTTATGTTGAGAGGCGACCTGGGGTACAAACGTGGATTTCCCAGCTGTTGCCGTGGCCACCAGGTCTGAAAGACCGACCCCAAATAACTCCTCCCCTTAATAAGGTAATACTTCCAAATGCCGTTTGGAATCCGCATCACCTGACCACTGTCGTGTCCATAACCCTCTACTGGCAGAAAAGGACAACGCACTTAGACTTGATGCCAGTCGGCAAATATTCCGCTGTGCATCACGCATATATAGAAATGCATCTTTTAAATGCTCTATAGGCAATAATATACTGTCCCTATCTAGGGTATCAATATTTTCAGTCAGGGAATCCGACCACGCCAACCCAGCACTGCACATCCAGGCTGAGGCGATTGCTGGTCGCAGTATAACACCAGTATGTGTGTAAATACATTTTAGGATACCCTCCTGCTTTCTATCAGCAGGATCCTTAAGGGCGGCCATCTCAGGAGAGGGTAGAGCCCTTGTTCTTACAAGCGTGTGAGCGCTTTATCCACCCTAGGAGGTGTTTCCCAACGCACCCTAACCTCTGGCGGGAAAGGATATAATGCCAATAACATTTTAGAAATTATCAGTTGTTATCGGGGGAAACCCACGCATCATCACACACCTCATTTAATTTCTCAGATTCAGGAAAACTACAGGTAGTTTTTCCTCACCGAACATAATACCCCTTTTTGGTGGTACTCGTATTATCAGAAATGTGTAAAACATTTTTCATTGCCTCAATCATGTAACGTGTGGCCCTACTGGAAGTCACATTTGTCTCTTCACCGTCGACACTGGAGTCAGTATCCGTGTCGGCGTCTATATCTGCCATCTGAGGTAACGGGCGCTTTAGAGCCCCTGACGGCCTATGAGACGTCTGGACAGGCACAAGCTGAGTAGCCGGCTGTCTCATGTCAACCACTGTCTTTTATACAGAGCTGACACTGTCACGTAATTCCTTCCAACAGTTCATCCACTCAGGTGTCGACCCCCTAGGGGGTGACATCACTATTACAGGCAATCTGCTCCGTCTCCACATCATTTTTCTCCTCATACATGTCGACACAACGTACCGACACACAGCACACACACAGGGAATGCTCTGATAGAGGACAGGACCCCACTAGCCCTTTGGGGAGACAGAGGGAGAGTTTGCCAGCACACACCAGAGCGCTATATAGCCTATATATATATAGGGATAACCTTATATAAGTGTTTTTACCCTTATAGCTGCTGTATTATTTAATACTGCGCGTAATTAGTGCCCCCCTCTCTTTTTTAACCCTTTCTGTAGTGTAGTGACTGCAGGGGAGAGCCAGGGAGCTTCCCTCCAACGGAGCTGTGAGGGAAAATGGCGCCAGTGTGCTGAGGAGATAGGCTCCGCCCCCTTCTCGGCGGCCTTATCTCCCGTTTTTCTGTGCATTCTGGCAGGGGTTAAATTCATCCATATAGCCCAGGAGCTATATGTGATGCATTTTTTTTGCCATCCAAGGTGTTTTTATTGCGTCTCAGGGCCCCCCCCCCCCAGCGCCCTGCACCCTCAGTGACCGGAGTGTGAAGTGTGCTGAGAGCAATGGCGCACAGCTGCAGTGCTGTGCGCTACCTTGTTGAAGACAGGACGTCTTCTGCCGCCGATTTTCCGGACCTCTTCTGTCTTCTGGCTCTGTAAGGGGGCCGGCGGCGCGGCTCTGGGACCTATCCATGGCTGGGCCTGTGATCGGTCCCTCTGGAGCTAATGTCCAGTAGCCTAAGAAGCCCAATCCACTCTGCACGCAGGTGAGTTCGCTTCTCCTCCCCTTAGTCCCTCGATGCAGTGAGCCTGTTGCCAGCAGGACTCACTGAAAATAAAAAACCTAAACTTAAACTTTTCACTAAGCAGCTCAGGAGAGCCACCTAGTGTGCACCCTTCTCGTTCGGGCACAAAAATCTAACTGAGGCTTGGAGGAGGGTCATGGGGGGAGGAGCCAGTGCACACCAGGTAGTCCTAAAGCTTTTACTTTTGTGCCCAGTCTCCTGCGGAGCCGCTATTCCCCATGGTCCTGACGGAGTCCCAGCATCCACAAGGACGTCAGAGAAAAAGGTGTTTCTCCCGGAGGAGAAAGCCAGGGAGTTATCCGAGCTAGTCAGAAACCTCCTAAAACCAGGCCAAGTGTCAGTGCATCAATGCACAAGGGTCCTGGGAAAAATGGGGGCTTCCTACGAAGCAATCCCATTCGGCAGATTCCACGCAAGAACTTTCCAGTGGGACCTGCTGGACAAATGGTCCGGATCGCATCTTCAGATGCATCAGCGGATAACCCTGTCACTAAAGACAAGGGTGTCTCTCCTGTGGTGGTTGCAGAGTGCTCATCTTCTAGAGGGCCGCAGATTCGGCATTCAGGACTGGGTCCTGGTGACCACGGATGCCAGCCTGCGAGGCTGGGGAGCAGTCACACAGGGAAGAAATTACCAGGGCTTGTGGTCAAGCCTGGAGACATCACTTCACATAAATATCCTGGAGCTAAGGGCCATTTACAATGCTCTAAGCCTAGCAAGACCTCGGCTTCAAGGTCAGCCGGTGCTGATCCAGTCAGACAACATCACGGCAGTCGCCCACGTAAACAGACAGGGCGACACAAGAAGCAGGGGGGCAATGGCAGAAGCTGCAAGGATTCTTCGCTGGGCGGAAAATCATGTGATAGCACTGTCAGCAGTGTTTATTCCGGGAGTGGACAACTGGGAAGCAGACTTCCTCAGCAGGCACGACCTCCACCCGGGAGAGTGGGGACTTCACCCAGAAGTCTTCCACATGATTGTAATCCGTTGGGAAAAACCAAAGGTGGACATGATGGCGTCCCGCCTCAACAAAAAATTGGACAGGTATTGCGCCAGGTCAAGGGACCCTCAGGCAATAGCTGTGGACGCTCTGGTAACACCGTGGGTGTACCAGTCAGTGTATGTGTTCCCTCCTCTGCCTCTCATACCCAAGGTACTGAGAATTATAAGACAGAGAGGAGTAAGAACTATACTCGTGGCTCCGGATTGGCCAAGAAGGACTTGGTACCCGGAACTTCAAGAGATGCTCACAGAGGACCCGTGGCCTCTACCTCTAAGAAGGGACCTGCTCCAGCAAGGACCCTGTCTGTTCCAAGACTTACCGCGGCTGCGTTTGACGGCATGGCGGTTGAACGCCGGATCCTGAAGGAAAAAGGCATTCCGGAGGAAGTCATCCCTACCCTGATCAAGGCCAGGAAGGATGTGACCGCAAAGCATTATCACCGCATTTGGCGTAAATATGTTGCGTGGTGCGAGGCCAGGAAGGCCCCTACAGAGGAATTTCAACTGGGTCGATTCCTGCATTTCCTGCAAACAGGAGTGTCTATGGGCCTAAAATTGGGGTCCATTAAGGTTCAAATTTCGGCCCTGTCGATTTTCTTCCAGAAAGAACTGGCTTCAGTTCCTGAAGTTCAGACGTTTGTCAAGGGGGTACTGCATATACAGCCTCCTTTTGTGCCTCCAGTGGCACCTTGGGATCTCAATGTAGTTTTGGGGTTCCTAAAATCACATTGGTTTGAACCACTCACCACTGTGGACTTAAAATATCTCACATGGAAAATGGTAATGCTGTTGGCCTTGGCTTCGGCCAGGCGTGTGTCAGAATTGGCGGTTTTATCCTATAAAAGCCCTTACCTGATTTTTCATACGGACAGGGCAGAATTGAGGACTCGTCCTCAATTTCTCCCTAAAGTGTTTTCAACGTTTCACCTGAACCAGCCTATTGTGGTACCTGCGGCTACTAGGGACTTGGAGGACTCCAAGTTGCTGGACGTAGTCAGGGCCCTGAAAATATATGTTTCCAGGACGGCTGGAGTCAGAAAATCTGACTCGCTGCTTATCCTGTATGCACCCAACAAGCTGGGTGCTCCTGCTTCTAAGCAGACTATTGCTCGTTGGATTTGTAGTACAATTCAGCTTGCACATTCTGTGGCAGGCCTGCCACAGCCAAAATCTGTAAAAGCCCATTCCACAAGGAAGGTGGGCTCATCTTGGGCGGCTGCCCGAGGGGTCTCGGCTTTACAACTTTGCCGAGCAGCTACTTGGTCAGGGGCAAACACGTTTGCTAAATTCTACAAATTTGATACCCTGGCTGAGGAGGACCTGGAGTTCTCTCATTCGGTGCTGCAGAGTCATCCGCACTCTCCCGCCCGTTTGGGAGCTTTGGTATAATCCCCATGGTCCTTACGGAGTTCCCAGCATCCACTAGGACGTCAGAGAAAATAAGAATTTACTTACCGATAATTCTATTTCTCGTAGTCCGTAGTGGATGCTGGGCGCCCATCCCAAGTGCGGATTGTCTGCAATACTTGTACATAGTTATTGTTAACTAAATCGGGTTATTGTTGTTGTGAGCCATCTTTCCAGAGGCTCCTCTGTTATCATGCTGTTAACTGGGTTCAGATCACAAGTTGTACGGTGTGATTGGTGTGGCTGGTATGAGTCTTACCCGGGATTCAAAATCCTTCCTTATTGTAAAATGGTTTGTTTTGGAGTATTACTGGCGCTTCATTTGACACGGTGGCAGCCTCTTTACTTCACGATTTGACTTATCCCAATTTAGTCAAAAAATGATTCTAGTGAAAAATATGGAAGTTGTGAAAAAGATGGCGCTACTGTGTCTGTGAGGATGGAAAAAATAGTGGAAAGAGGAACCCAGAGGTATACTTATCTCTATAACTGGGGGTTTTTCTTCCCAGATGTGGTTCCTTCTCTGGATCTTAGGGTATGTTCACATGGATATGAGACACATGGAAAAAATAAAGGGAAAACACATGTGTGGAATTGTTTTTGATTGATGTTCTTTGTGTATAAATTTAAGATAACACTTTTCAGTTTATATAAAACGTGAATAAATTCTGGGGATTATTTTTGGAATAATTTTTAGGTTAGGAGATCTATTTGATGACGGCGGTGGAATATGTGCATACCTCACTTACACAGTGAGGAATGAATAGAAGCACATCAAGGTATCTTTTATGTAGCACATTCAATCTTTCATAGGAAAAAATTATGAATATGATGTCCAACCACAGCGTACCTCACTTACTCAGTGAGAGGAAAATTAAATGCATATAGCAGTTTCTTTATCTCAATAATGGAAGCACATCAAGGTATAATTCTCTCTCTGTTGTGAACAATATGAATATGGCTGCTAATTACAGCGTACCTCACTTACTCAGTGAGAGGACGGTAGATGTATATAGCGGTTTCTTTGTTATATGTAATATGGCGTACCATTACTCACAGTGGAACGTATGTGGATCCTCATATCATGGTATCTTTGCATCAACCACACCGGTAACACGATATAAAAATCAGCAAAAGAATTTATTATACAAGCAAGTAAAAAATTATTATAAAATTAATAAAAAATTCCAGCATTGAGCAGGGGAAGTGTGCAGATCTGACAAGGTGACCCTCTGTTTGGAGAGCAAAGTTCCGGTTCCTTGCTCTGGGTCGGATTTTAAATATATTTAAAATATATATGAACGAGATCTTGGTTGTATTGGCATAACATCTCAACTTGGTTTTAAAGGATCCTGAGTTATTTACGGTCTCCGTGACCGGAAGTGAGCGCCATATCGGCGCTCACTTCCGGTCACGGAGACCGTAAATAACTCAGGATCCTTTAAAAACAGATTAACCAAGTTGAGATGTTATGCCAATACAACCAAGATCTCGTTCATATATAAGTTTGTTTATATCTGAGAGACAGACAGATTTTAAAAGAACCCGGAACCGGAAGTGACATCATCATCAGTGATCACATATAAGGAACTCACATTCTCATACCCTCATGCCTTGAAAAAGAGTTTTTACTCGAAACGCGTTGGCTAAGGAGGCCTTGGTGCAGGTGAACTTTATGTGCTCCTCTGAGAAGGTAAGACCCCACTTTAAATATATTTAAAATTTGACCCAGAGCAAGGAACCGGAACTTTGCTCTCCAAACAGAGGGTCACCTTGTCAGATCTGCACACTTCCCCTGCTCAATGCTGGAATTTTTTATTAATTTTATAATAATTTTTTACTTGCTTGTATAATAAATTCTTTTGCTGGTTTTTATATCGTGTTACCGGTGTGGTTGATGCAAAGATACCATGATATGAGGATCCACATACGTTCCACTGTGAGTAATGGTACGCCATATTACATATAACAAAGAAACCGCTATATACATCTACCGTCCTCTCACTGAGTAAGTGAGGTACGCTGTAATTAGCAGCCATATTCATATTGTTCACAACAGAGAGAGAATTATACCTTGATGTGCTTCCATTATTGAGATAAAGAAACTGCTATATGCATTTAATTTTCCTCTCACTGAGTAAGTGAGGTACGCTGTGGTTGGACATCATATTCATAATTTTTTCCTGTGAAAAATTGAATGTGCTACATAAAAGATACCTTCCTTATTGTGTACGCTCGTCCGGGCACAGTATCCTGAGGCTTGGAGGAGGGTCATAGGGGGAGGAGCCAGTGCACACCAGGTAGTCCTAAAGCTTTACTTTTGTGCCCAGACTCCTGCGGAGCCGCTATTCCCCATGGTCCTTAAGGAGTTCCCAGCATCCACTACGGACTACGAGAAATAGAATTATCGGTAAGTAAATTCTTATTTTTTTACTCACGGCACACCGAACAATATTTTAAAATTCCCAAGGCACACCATAAGTTCCCCACAGAAAAAAAAAACACACACACATTGGCCCTCACAGTAAAAAAAAAAATTCCACACACACATTGGCCTACACAGAAAAAACAATCACATTGCTCACCACATAAATCATATTGCTCCCCACATGAATTATTCACATTGTTCCCCCCATAAATCCTTAATCTTCCCACATAAATCCTATTGAAATCTTATTGTTCCCCACAGGAGAAATAAAAATAGGATTTTGGTTACCCACCGGTAAATCCTTTTCTCGTCACTTCCGGTTCCGGCTGCATGGAGTGAGCAGGGAGTCCTCACTGCTCCTCTCCGCGTGTGGCTATAACGGCACTTTTTACAAGGCTATTTCAGCCTCCAGACCCCCCAACAGCAAACTACACGCATACCCAGATCGTGAGGATGGACAGATTCATCACGTCCTCGCAGCCGGCGCGGACACAGAGCCAGACGCTGCGACAGGTGAAACGGAGCCAGGATCCTGTAATGGCGCCGGACGCTGAGACGCTTGCAGTCTCTCCGGCATCCAAGAAGGTGGCTGCTGAAGACACGAGCACAGACTCTGATCAGCCACAACGAGATCAGGACGCACCCCTGTCTTACGAAGATCTAGTGGAGGCAATCTCCAACACAGTGGGCCCACTGCTTACCAAGGCGGTAAGTGAAATTACCACACAAATTAACCAGTTAAACGTCAGGGTCTCTGCAGCGGAGAACATGATAGGCTCAGTAGCTCATAATCTAGCTGACCTGCAAGGCACAGTTAAAAAGCTAGAAAAGGAGAATTATAACCTTAACAACAGGCTGGAGGAAATCGAAAACCGTACAAGGCGGAATAATATAAGAGTGGTCGGCCTCCCAGAAACATTCAAAGGACCATCCCTAGAACAATTTGTTAAAACCACTCTCCCACAACTGCTAGGGATACAGAATCTATGTCAAGACATGATCATAGAAAGAGTACACAGGATTGGTCCTCCCCCGCGCCCTAACGACACGCGACCAAGAGTTACTATATTTAAATGCCTCAGCTATACTCACAAACTAGCAATCTGGACAGCCTCCAGGAAACAGCCGGTTTTGAAATGGGAAGGTATAACACTAAGATTCTTCCAAGATTTCTCAGTAGAATTAACGAAAGCCCGCAGAGCCTTTTCTCCCATATGTTCGGGCCTTATTGCTGACAAACAGAAATTTGCGCTAATATATCCTGCCAAACTGCGCATCTTCCACAAAGACAAACATTTTGATTTTTTATCTCCTGAGGATGCAGCAGATTTTTTGCGGGACAACGGAAACACCAGGGACCATGATATCTCTGACCATAACTGATCATATGAGTGTCTCACACAAGAATAATATGGATCCAAACACGCAAAACTGAAGTAATAAGGAGAAATCCCTATCCTGCACCTAAATATACAAGCATCACCTGTAAGGGGATCCGAAAGACCCATCCAAGCGATCACTTCCCTTTTTTCTGGTTTACAGGGGGAAACTCTTAAATAGCATGCCATACATGGAAGGAGTATGCTACGGATCTAGGATGGGATTATTCCCACTATTGTATAAGTATTTGTTTTTTCATATGTTCCAGAAGTTATTTGAATGTTTAATAGCTATATTTGACAAGCGAAGCATGTTAATTCCTGAGATTGCGGTCTCATGTGCAAATGTCTATTGTCTCTCCCCTTCCCTTTGTGTTTTCCTCCTCCCCCCCTTCTTTCTTCCTCCTTACCTCAATTATTTCACCAGGCAGTACTTGAATTATGATGGGCTTACACTTCTACAAGACTTATGGCTACACTAAAGGTAGGATCCCTAAATGTAGGAGGTTTTAACTCCCCTGCGAAACGTAGGAAGGTACTGGGTTACTGCAATAAACTCAAATTAGAGCTAATTTTTCTACAAGAGGCTCATTTAATACAAGCAGAAATGTTAAAACTTCAGATGCTAGGGTGGAAGATGGTGGCATGTGCTCCATACACCTCTAAAGCCAGGGGAGTGGTAATACTGGCTAAACATATAATACCCCTTGAGGTGACCAAAACAATAATAGATCCAGAGGGCAGATCTGTCATTGCCCATATTTCCCTTTATTCAAAACCATACATATTATGCAATGTTTATGGTCCCACAGAATATAAAAAATCATTTTTTATGAGACTTACAGCTGAACTACTACCGAATGCACATCTCCCTCTAATAGTATGTGGAGACTTTAATTTAATATCAGATAAATATTTAGACCGGTCAAAAGCACCAAAAAGAGGGTTTTCTCTTCCCAAGATGGGAATTCCACAATTCGCAGAACAATTAAATCTGATTGACTTATGGAGAGCTTCTAATCCCACCACTAAAGAATATACCTGCCTCTCGGCAGCACACCACACACTATCACGAATAGACTACCTGATGGTATCACAGACTCTGTTCTCAAGGATATCCTTAATTAATATTGAACCAATATCCATTTCTGACCACGCACTACAAAACTTTACCCTACACATATCGGAAGAACGTACCTCACGGGACAGATGGTGCTTTCCTTCTCACCTCTTAGCCTCCCCTGAATTTAAATCTATGCTATTTGATAGCTGGAAAAACTATTGCACAGAAAACCATTCGCAAGCTACCTCCAACCCCCCTTTGTTTTGGCAAACTGCAAAAGCAGTCCTAAGGGGGGATATAATCTCATATGTGGCAAACTTGAATAAAAATTTTGCTAAGATTTACATTGAATTACAAAAAACACTTTCTTCAGCCTACACTGAATACTGCAGGAAACCAACTTCAAATAACAAACAGTCATATAACATGGCTAAAGCACACTTCAATGCATATCTACATAAGCAAGGGAATAAGCACCTGTATAGCACTAATTACAGATACCACAAATTCGGTAACAGAACAGGTAAAATGCTCACTAACATCTTGAATGGAAATAGAACGGCAGCAGCAGTTCACCCCCTGAAATGCCCAGACGGCTCTCTGACATCTACTAATAAACAGATTACTCAAATTATGAAAGAATTTTACTCAAATCTGTATAGCCCCCTAACCCATGATAAAGACAATAGAGACAGTCCTCTAGATTCCTCTATACCTAATTTACACGAACTGTCATGCCCTTCAATTACGGACGACATGAGAAAGATATTGGAAGGTCCTGTGACCTCGGATGAGGTCATTAGGGTTATTAAATCTATACACTCCTCAAAAGCCCCAGGACCTGATGGCTATGGAGGATCCTTCTATAAACTAATGATTACTGAAATCCTTGATCCCTTAGTGGCAACCTTTAACCAAATACTACAGACAGGCACCCCCCCACTATATTTCAATGCAGCTTACATTAAAATACTACCAAAACCTGGTCGAGATTTATCTCTGCCAGGGTCCTACAGACCTATATCACTACTCAACTCCGACTATAAGATACTAGCAAAAGTCATATCTAATAGACTCAAAGAAGTGTTACCTGAAATAATACACCCAGATCAAACAGGGTTCATAGCAGGGAGACATTCAGTTTTAAATGTCAGAAAGGTCATCTCTGCAGTCCAACACCTACAAAACTCAAGTGATGTGGTCCCCTCAGGGGTGATCATATCACTTGATGCAGAAAAGGCCTTTGACCTGGTCCTCTGGCCCCACCTATACAAAACCTTGGATAGGTTCGGATTCTCTCCCCATTTTATTTCCCTCATAAAGGCATTATACACTAACCCGGCCTCACAAATTATGTGTAATGGACAAATTTCTGAACGTTTTGAACTATTCAGAGGTACTAGGCAGGGCTGCCCCTTATCCCCTCTCTTGTTCGCAATAGCTATAGAACCATTGGCCATTATGCTTCGCAATGCTTCTGACTTCAAGGGCATAAAGATCTCCTCCTACGAATTAAAAGTATCGCTCTTTGCAGACGACATGCTGCTTTTTGTCTCTGAGCCCCTACAATCTATTCCCAAGATAATGCAAATCATCAGAGACTTTGGAAAAGTGTCAGGCTATAAGATAAATATCGATAAATCACAGATCCTCCCCCTAGGATCCTATTCTTTGGATTTGCTTTCCTCCCCAGCTTTCGAAGGTTTTAAAATTAATACCTCCCACCTGAAATATCTGGGTGTCAATATTACAGGGACCAATGATAAACTCTATAAGGCTAATTTTTCCCCCCTAGTGGACAAGGTCATGACTTTGATGGCTTCATGGAATTTACTTCCCCTTTCCCTTCTGGGCAGAGCTGCTGCTGTAAAGACGGTAATCTTCCCCAAACTGTTTTATGCTATACAGATGCTACCTATCGCTTTAAACAATAGAGACATATTAGCTATCAACTCCTCAATATCCAAATTCTTATGGAAAGGAAAAAGAGCAAGAATTGCACTTTCAAAGTTGATCCTTCCCAAAGCGGTGGGAGGGCTCAAAATCCCCGATTTTAAATCCTACACAGTAGCAGTTTTCTTTAGATATGCTTGCGACTGGTTAAGGGAAACATCCACATATTCTGATATTAATTTAGATCATGCTATATTTGAACCCTACTCACCCTCAGCACTACTACATACCAAAGCTCCCTCCATCCCAAAACACTTGTACAATCATGTGATTTTTAGGGATACTTATTTAAATTGGATAAGTTTACACAAAAAGCTAAAGAAAGACTTTAGATTCTCACCCTACCTTCCCTTATGGGGAAATCCGGAATTTCAACCCTCCTTACATAATCCCTCCTTTCAAACATGGAAACTAAAGGGAATAGCACTTGTGAGCAGAGTCTTTGATCCGGGAGGCCATATCTATACATTCAAAGACCTACAGGATAGGTATGACATCCCTAACAATCTATTTTATCTCTATCTCCAGGTCAGACACTATACGCAAACACTACCTATAACCTCCCCCCACTACAATGAACCTCACATTATCTCTAAAATATTGAATGGGATGCCCTCAAAAACCTACAAGATTGGTTAACTCTACCCCTCCCTACTTAAAGCTAAAGTACATTCTTCACCACTCCCCCAACAATTCCTAGCTAACTGGAGTTCCGACATTCCTAGTATAGCAGGCTCAGAAGAAACAACACTACTAGACTATAGTAAATATGCTAAACATTTACAATCAGCATATCTACAGGAAACCCATTTTAGATGCTTACATAGAGCTTATATCTCACCCTCACAGAGAAAACACATGGTCGCTGATGAATCAGGGAAATGTATTAAATGCTCGAAGTCAAATGCTAAATTTTTACACTGTTTTTGGGATTGCTCTAAAGTAAGAAGATTTTGGGCTAAGACGATATGTTACTTAAATTCAATACTTGGTTTATCTCTAACCCCTTCTCCTGATGCATGTTTATTATTTAAATTTGACAACTGGACATTGGGTGCCCCTCTTTCCAGATATATTCCCTTTATCATTATTGCTTTGACCCTGGCTAAGAAGCTTATTCTAATCCACTGGATCAAGAAGTCTGCTCCGTCAATACACGAACTGAAATCAAGACTACTCCAACACCTATATTTCGACATACGCTCAGTTCTTTCAAATGACCCTGGATCCACCATCGCCTTCTACAACAGATGGAACTTCTTCATAAAATCCCTAGCAGAAGCAGACACAATAGTGATCTCAAATTTCCTTGGATCCATACAATGGAAAAGAGCTCAACCACTACTCCTCTCTAATGAATGAATTACAAACCCCACTACCCCTAGCCGATATCACCATTCCTCCTACAATGGACTGCTAGACTAATAATTTAGAACAATCTTACGAATGTATTAACAGATTTATAGTGATGGGCGAGGTTCGGTTTTGCTCGGTTTTGCTCGGTTCTCAGGGCGGCATCTTATTGGCTATCCAAAACACGTGACATCCGTGAGCCGGTGGGATGCTGTTTTGGGAGCCGGGTGGGGCCGAGTGGAGCCGAGTGGAACCGAATCCGCTCATCACTACAGATTTACCCACCTTATATATGTAGCCTATGCTGAAAATACTGTAATGTATTCTAATGTCTAATATCGCCTACATACCTGCATCTCTAATCTTCCCCCCCCCCCTTCCTTCTTCCCAAGTGTCTCTGTCTTGTCTACATGTTTGTCACTGGTCATGATTAAAAAAGGAAAATTAGATAGTTATCTTCCATACTCTATAATGTTATTGTATATTTTCTCTTTGGAGAACTTGAATCTATTACAGTTATAAATAAGACAATCTGTAAACTTGCATACTATCAATAAAAAAAGTTTATTAAAAAAAAAAAAATCCTTTTCTCGTAGTTCGTAGAGGATGCTGGGGTCCTCATTAGTACCATGAGGTATAGACAGGTCCACCAGGAGCCATTTGCACTTTAGGAGTTTAATAGTGTGAGCTGGCTCCTCCCTCTATGCCCCTCCTACCAGACTCAGTCTAGACACTGTGCCCGAGGAGACGACATACTTCGAGAGAAGGAAATACACAGATAGTGACGAGATTCATACCAGCTCACACAACAAGGCAAATCCGGCCAACATGCCGGATAAACTCAGCAACAGCTGAAACAGTAAATAACGCAGAACTTACCTAGGAACCAGGCAGTACTGAAGTAAATAACCACTGCAGGAAAATGAAGCGCTGGGCGGGCGCCTAGCATCCTCTACGGACTACGAGAAAAGGATTTACCGGTAGGTAACCAAAATCCTATTTTCTCTTACGTCCTAGAGGATGCTGGGGTCCACATTAGTACCATGGGGATGTACCAAATCTTCCAGAACGGGAGGGAGAGCGCGTAGGCTCCTGCAAAAATACTTGACCAAACTTGAGGTAATCAGAGACCAAAGTATCGAACTTGTAAAAGTTAGCAAACGTGTTCAATCCAGACCAAGTAGCTGCTCAGCAAAGCTGTACAGCCGAGACACCCCGGGCAGCCGCCCAGGAAGAACCCACCTTACGAGTAGAGTGGGCCTTAACAGATTTTGGACACGGCAATCCTGCCGTAGAATATGCATGCTGGATGGTGAACCTGATCCAGCGTGAAATCGACTGCTTTGAAGCAGGACACCCAATTTTCTTGGGATCATAGAGGACAAACAGAGTCAGATTTTCTATGACGAGCCGTCCTCTTCACATAAATCTTCAAATCCCTCACAACATCCAAGGCCTTTGAAGCAATTGAGGAGTCAGTAGCCACTTGCACCACAATAGATTGGTTGATATGAAAAGCTGAAACAACCTTAGGAAGGAACTGTTGACGAGTCCTGAGTTCCACCCTATCCTCATGGAAGACCAGATAGTGACTTTTACAGGACAAAGCCCCCAATTCCGACACACGTCGAGCAGAAGCTAAGGCCAACAAAGTGACCGCCTTCCACTTGAGAAACTTGATTTCAG
The DNA here is from genome assembly GCF_028390025.1 of Pseudophryne corroboree. Taxonomy (NCBI): domain Eukaryota; kingdom Metazoa; phylum Chordata; class Amphibia; order Anura; family Myobatrachidae; genus Pseudophryne; species Pseudophryne corroboree. Next base: position 120,092,771 of record NC_086455.1, on the reverse strand, counting down.
CCTCCTGTAGAGGCTCAAACCAATCTGGTTGCAGGAACTGTAACACCACATCAAGATCCCAGGGTACCGCTGGCGCCACAAAGGGAGGCTGGATGTGCAGAACCCCTTTCAAAAAAGGTCTGAACCTCAGGGAGGACAGCCAATTGTTTCTGGAAGAAAATGGATAAAGCTGAGATCTGGACCTTGATGGAGCCCAATCTCAGGCCCAAATCCACACCTGCTTGCAGGAAAAGGAGAAAACGACCAAGTTGAAACTCCACCGCAGGAAATTTCTTGGATTCACACCAAGATACATATTTTTTCCAAATTCGATGGTAGTGTTTAGACATTACCCCCTTCCTAGCCTGTAGGAATAACCCTCGCTCGGAATACCCTTCCAAGCTAAGATCTGGTGCTCAACCGCCATGCCGTCAAACGTAGCCATGGTAAGTCTTGATAAGCGAACGACCCCTGCAGTAGAAGAGCCTCTCGAAGAGGTAGGGGCCGTGTATCGTCCAGCAGTAGATCCAGCAGATCCACATACCAAGCCCTCCTTGGCCAGTCTGGAGCAATGAGGATTGCCAGAACTTTTGTTCCTTGTACAATTTTAAGAACTTTCGGAATTAGAGGAAGTGGAGGGAACACATACACTGAAGTGAACACCCACGGTGTTACTAGAGTTTCCATCGCCACTGCCTGTGGGTCGCTCGACCTGGAACAGTACCTCTGCAGCTTCTTGTTGAGGAGGAACCCCACACCTCCTCGAACACCTCCGGGTGGAGGCCCCACTCTCCTGGATGGAGATCGTGTCTGCTGAGGAAGTCTGCTTCCCAGTTGTCTACTCACGGAATGAAGATTGCTGACATCACTACAGCGTGCCTTTCTGCCCAGAGGAGGATTCTTGACACCTCCGACATTGCAGCCCTGCTCTTCATTCCGCCTTGTCGGTTTATGTAGGCAACTGTGGTCACGTTGTCCGACTGAACCTAAACAGCCCGATCCTGTAGAAGGTGTGCTGCTTGAAGAAGGCCGTTGTATACGGCTCTTAGTTCCAGGATGTTTATCGGAAGAAGGGACTCCTGACTTGACCACCTTCCACGGAAGGTCTCCCCTTGAGTGACTGCTCCCCAACCTCTTAGACTTGCATCCGTGGTTAGAAGGATCCAGTCCTGAACTCCGAACCTTCGACCCTCCAGAAGGTGTGGTAGTTGTAGCCACCAGAGGAGCGAAATCCTGGATTTCGGTGACAGACATATCCACTGGTGCATGTGTAGGTGAGATCCCGACCACTGGTCCAAGAGATCCAGTTGAAAGGATCGAGCATGAAACCTTCCATACTGCAGAGCCTCGTAGGAGGCAACCATCTTCCCCAGAAGGCGGATGCACTGATGAACCGATACCCGGGCAGGCTTCAAGACATCCCAGACCATTGTCTGAATCACTAACGCTTTCTCCACCGGTAGGAACACCCTCTGCACCTCTGTGTCGAGGATCATCCCCAGGAAAGACAGCCTCCTTGTCAGTTCCAGATGAGACTTTGGAAGGTTCAGGATCCAACCGTGCTCCTTGAGCAGATGTGTTGTGAGAACAATGGATCTTAACTTCTCCCTGGACGATGCCTTGATCAGCAGATCGTCCAGATATGGAACTATGTTTACCCCCTGCTTGCGGAGAACCATCATCTCTGCCATCACCTTGGTGAAGACCCTCGGTGCCATGGAGAGACCGAACGGCAGTGCCTGAAACGGAGATAGGCCTGATGCGGCTACAAAATGGGAACGTGGAGGTACACATCCTTGAGGTCCAGAGACACTAGGAACTCCCCTTCCATCAGTCCTGAGATAACTGCTCTCAGAGACTCCATCTTGAATTTGAAGTCCCGGAGATAAGGGTTCAAAGATTTCAAGTTCAGAATTGGCCTTACCGAACCATCTGGCTTCGGTACCACAAAAAGGTTAGAATAGTAACTTTTGTTCAACTGATGAAGTGAAACTGGAACAATGACCTCGGACAGTACCAATTTTCAAATAGCGCCCAGTAGAATAGCTCTTTCTGCTGGCAAGCCTGATATGAAGAAATGGTGAGGTGGGAGAGTTAAAACTCCAGCCTGTACCCCCTGGACACAATATCCTGTATCCAGGGGTCCAGCCCAGACGACACCCAGATGTGGCTGAAATGCCGGAGTCTCGCTCCCACCTGACCTACCTCCAGGCTGTGTGGTCCACAGTCATGCTGAGGACTTTGAGGTACCAGAAGCAGGCTTCTGGTCCTGGGAACCTGCGGGAGCAGGCTTTTTTTTGGATTTGGCACGACCACCTCTAAAGAAGGTGTGGGGCGGCTTGTTCTTTCTAGATCTAGCGGGCTGAAAAGGACTGTGACGTGTTGGGAGTAAAAGGCTTCTTCGTAGCCGCTGCAGCTGAGGTGAGAAAAGGAGACTTACCTGCGGTAGCCATGGCAATCCACACATCCAGCACCTCCCCAAGCAGAGCCTGACCTGTATAGCGTAGGCTCTCCACACTTTTCCTGGATTCCGCGTCCACAAACCATTGGTGCAGCCAGAGACGGACATGGAGGAGATGCCCAAAGCCATGGAACCCAGATCCTTCATGATTTCTACAACCCTGCAGAATCCTGTATGTTATGTAAACACAAACCAACGTAACTTTTATCCATCATAGTCAAGTCCACCTGCAGAGTGATTGACCACTTTGCTATAGCTTTAGAAATCCATGCACAGGCAAAAGTAGGCCGCAGTATAGCCCCTGAAGCAGTGTATATGGATTTGAGCATAGCATCCACCTTGCGATCAGCCGGGTCCTTCAACGTGGTAGATCTGGGGACTGGTAAGACCACCTGTTTTGACACCCTGGAGACAGATACGTCAACTATAGGTGGGGACTCCCATTGTTTCCTATCTTCCTCAGGGAAGGGAAAAGCAACCAGAACTCTTAGGGATCTGGATTTTTTTTCTCCAGGTTTTCCCAAGCTTTTTCAAATATAGGATTTAATTCCTTAGATGCCAGGAAGCTGAGAGGGGCTTTCTTACGGTCTGTGAAAAAAGCCTCCTACACCTGCTCAGGAGGAGTGTCAGAAATATGTAACACGTCCCGCATGGCCCCAATCATCAACTGCACCCCCTTAGCAAGTGATGCCGTCCCCCTCGACACATCCCCATCACGGCCTGCTGTGTCAGAATCGGTATCCGTGTCATCCTGCATAATTTGTGCAAGAGCACGTTTGTGAGAATGTACCGCAGGGGGCCCCGAGGGAGCAGTATCGGACCATACTGCCAGAGGATTGCAATACCTGAGTAGCATGCTCAGTCCTTGCAATCCTTTCAGAAATCTTAGAAATAGCTCCCGTGAGAGAGGCTAACCACTCCGGTTCTCTAGCTGGGATCTGCGCTACAACAGTGCAATCCTGATTACATGGGATCTTCCTGAGTAGATAAATCCTCTGCAGCATATGAGACAGAGTCTCTAGACATGTTTGCTTGTACACACCACATACACACAGGGTACAGAGCAGAGTATCCCCCCCATCCCCCCCCCAAGAATGGCTGAGACAGAGATTGGAGCCAACCCACACACAGCGCTGTATAGGGAGACCCTTAACCAGCACTGTGTCCCTTAATGGGTGACTCTACACAGACTCCCCTCCCTTCTACAACCCCCTGGTACCATACAGATAGCTGGAGGTGCTCTGGAGGGACTGCTCTTCCACTGGCAGCGTGTCTGCAGGCAGGAAAATGGCGCTGAATGCTGCTGTGTCCACTCTGAGAAGCTCCACCCCCTTAATGGCACCATTTTCCCACTCTTCCAAGATGATACTGGCCTGAGGATTTTGTGCTGGCTGAGATCCGCAGACCCCGACAGGCTTTCTGGTCAGTGTAGGGTTAAGGCACCAGATCAGGGCGCCCCACCTAAGTACCGATAAGCCTCCCACAACGCAGTTAGTACTGCGCAACTACCCTGTACCCGCCACCTTCACACTGGCACCCCGCTTGCTAGGGGGGGGGGGGGGTCAGTGACTCACTCGCCAAAAACTTCAGCTCTGCAACAGGGTGGCGGCATGCTGCTGGGGAGAGCGGTCCCCTGTGGTGGGGAGCGATCTATCCCCTCTGGAGCTCAGTGTCCAGTCAGCAGAGACCCCCACCTCAGTCCCTTGATGCAGGGAAGCTGTTGCCAGCAGCCTCCCTGTACTAAGAAAGCTCTGTAGAGCTCCCCTAGCTGTGACCGGCTCCTCTGGGTACATTTTCTAAACAGAGTCTGGTAGGAGGGGGATAAAGGTAGGAGCCAGCCCACACTCTCAAACTCTTAAAGTGCCAATGGCTCCTGGTGCACCCATCTATACCCCATGGTACTGTGAACCCCAGCATCCTTTAGGACAGAAGAGAAAATAAGAATTTACTCACCGGTAATTCTATTTCTCATAGTCCGTAGTGGATGCTGGGGACTCCGTAAGGACCATGGGGATTAGCGGCTCCGCAGGAGACTGGGCACAACTATAAAGAAAGCTTTTAGACTACTGGTGTGCACTGGCTCCTCCCACTAAGACCCTCCTCCAGACCTCAGTTAGGATACTGTGCCCGGAAGAGCTGACACAATTAGGAAGGATTTTGAATCCCGGGTAAGACTCATACCAGCCACACCAATCACACCGTATAACTCGTGATACAATACCCAGTTAACAGCATGATAACAACTGAGCCTCTCAACAGATAGCTCAACAATAACCCTTTAGTTAGGCAATAACTATATACAAGTATTGCAGACAATCCGCACTTGGGATGGGCGCCCAGCATCCACTACGGACTATGAGAAATAGAATTACCGGTGAGTAAATTCTTATTTTCTCTAACGTCCTAAGTGGATGCTGGGGACTCCGTAAGGACCATGGGGATTATACCAAAGCTCCCAAACGGGCGGGAGAGTGCGGATGACTCTGCAGCACCGAATGAGAGAACTCAAGGTCCTCCTCAGCCAGGGTATCAAATTTGTAGAATTTTGCAAACGTGTTTGCCCCTGACCAAGTTGCAGCTCGGCAAAGTTGAAGAGCCGAGACCCCTCGGGCAGCCGCCCAAGAAGAGCCCACTTTCCTCGTGGAATGGGCTTTCACTGATTTAGGATGCGGCAGTCCAGCCGCAGAATGTGCAAGCTGAATCGTACTACAGATCCAGCGAGCAATAGTCTGCTTAGAAGCAGGTGCACCCAACTTGTTGGGCGCATACAGGATAAAGAGCGAGTCAGTCTTCCTGACTCCAGCTGTCCTGGAAACATACATTTTTAGGGCCCTGACTACATCCAACAACTTGGAAGCCTCCAAGTCATTTGTAGCCGCAGGCACCAAGATAGGTTGGTTCAGATGAAAAGCTGATACCACTTTGGGGAGAAACTGGGGACGAGTCCTCAATTCTGCCCTATCCATATGGAAAATCAGATAAGGGCTTTTACATGACAAAGCCGCCAATTCTGAAACACGCCTGGCCGAAGCCAAGGCCAACAACATGACCACTTTCCACGTGAGATATTTCAAATCCACGGTTTTCAGTGGCTCAAACCAATGTGACTTTAGGAAATCCAACACCACGTTGAGATCCCAAGGTGCCACTGGAGGCACAAAAGGGGGCTGAATATGCAGCACTCCCTTAACAAAAGTTTGAACTTCAGGTAGTGAAGCCAATTCTCTCTGGAAGAAAATCGATAGAGCCGAAATCTGGACCTTAATGGAACCCAATTTAAGGCCCATAGTCACCCCTGACTGTAGGAAGTGCAGGAACCGGCCCAGCTGAAATTCTTCCGTTGGAGCCTTCCTGGCCTCACACCACGCAACATATTTACGCCATATGCGGTGATAATGGTTTGCGGTTACTTCTTTCCTAGCTTTTATCAGCGTAGGAATGACTTCCTCCGGAATGCGCTTTTCCTTCAGGATCCGGTGTTCAACCGCCATGCCGTCAAACGCAGCCGCGGTAAGTCTTGGAACAGACAGGGCCCCTGCTGCAGCAGGTCTTGTCTGAGCGGTAGAGGCCATGGGTCCTCTGACATCATTTCTTGAAGTTCCGGATACCACGCTCTTCTTGGCCAATCCGGAACAATGAGTATAGTTCTTAATCCTCTTCTCCTTATTATCCTCAGTACCTTTGGTATGAGAGGAAGAGGAGGGAACACATAAACCGATCGGTACACCCACGGTGTTACCAGAGCGTCCACAGCTATCGCCTGCGGGTCTCTCGACCTGGCGCAATATTTTTCTAGCTTTTTGTTTAGGCGGGATGCCATCATGTCCACCTGTGGTTTTCCCCACTGGTTTACAATCATTTGAAAGACTTCTGGATGAAGTCCCCACTCTCCCGGGTGGAGGTCGTGCCTGCTGAGGAAGTCTGCTTCCCAGTTGTCCACTCCCGGAATGAACACTGCTGACAGTGCTAACACGTGATTTTCCGCCCATCGGAGAATCCTTGTGGCTTCTGCCATCGCCATCCTGCTTCTCGTGCCGCCCTGTCGATTTACATGGGCGAACGCCGTGATGTTGTCTGACTGGATCAGTACCGGCTGGTTTTGAAGCAGGGGTTTTGCCTGACTTAGGGCATTGTAAATGGCCCTTAGTTCCAGAATATTTATGAGCAGGGAAGTCTCCTGACTTGACCATAGTCCTTGGAAGTTTCTTCCCTGTGTGACTGCTCCCCAGCCTCGAAGGCTGGCATCCGTGGTCACCAGGACCCAGTCCTGTATGCCGAATCTGCGGCCCTCTTGAAGATGAGCACTCTGCAGCCACCACAGCAGAGACACCCTTGTCCTCGGAGACAGGGTTATCAGACGATGCATCTGAAGATGCGATCCGGACCACTTGTCCAACAGGTCCCACTGAAAGGTTCTTGCATGAAACCTGCCGAATGGAATCGCTTCGTAGGAAGCTACCATTTTTCCCAGGATCCGCGTGCAATGATGCACCGACACCTGTTTTGGTTTTAGGAGGCCTCTGACTAGAGATGACAGCTCCTTGGCCTTTTCCTCCGGGAGAAACACTTTTCTCTGTTCTGTGTCCAGAACCATCCCTAGGAACAGCAGGCGTGTCGTAGGGACCAGCTGTGACTTTGGAATGTTTAGAATCCAGCCGTGCTGTTGTAGCACTTCCCGAGATAGTGCTACCCCTACCAACAACTGCTCTCTGGACCTCGCCTTTATCAGGAGATCGTCCAAGTACGGGATAATTAAAACTCCCTTCCTTCGAAGGAGTATCATCATTTCCGCCATTACCTTGGTAAAGACCCTCGGAGCCGTGGAGAGACCGAACGGCAACGTCTGGAATTGGTAATGACAATCTTGTACCACAAACCTGAGGTACTCCTGGTGAGGATGGTAAATGGGGACATGTAGGTAAGCATCCTTGATGTCCAGCGATACCATGTAATCTCCCTCGTCCAGGCTTGCAATAACCGCCCTGAGCGATTCCATCTTGAACTTGAATTTTTTTATATATGTGTTCAAGGATTTCAAATTTAAAATGGGTCTCACCGAACCGTCCGGTTTCGGTACCACATACATTGTGGAATAGTAACCCCTTCCTTGTTGAAGTAGGGGCACCTTTACTATCACTTGTTGTGAATACAGCTTGTGAATTGCCTGTAACACTGCCTCCCTGCCTGAGGGAGTGGTTGGCAAGGCAGATTTGAGGAAACGGCGGGGGGGGGGAGACGTCTCGAATTCCAGTTTGTACCCCTGAGATACTATTTGAAGGATCCAGGGATCCACCCGTGAGCGAGCCCACTCCACTGATTGCTGAAATTTTTGAGACGGGCCCCCACCGTACCTGGCTCCGCCTGTGGAGCCCCAGTGTCATGCTGTGGACTTAGAGGAAGCGGGGGAGGACTTTTGCTCCTGGGAACTGGCTGTATGCTGCAGCTTTTTCCCTCTACCTCTGCCTCTGGGCAGAAAGGACGCGCCTTTAACCCGCTTGCCCCTATTGGGCCGAAAGGACTGTACCTGATAATACGGTGCTTTCTTTGGTTGTGAGGGAACATGGGGCAAAAATGTAGACTTCCCAGCTGTTGCTGTGGAAACGAGGTCCGAGAGACCATCCCCGAACAATTCCTCACCCTTATAAGGCAGAACTTCCATGTGTCGTTTGGAATCTGCATCACCTGTCCACTGCCAAGTCCATAACCCTCTCCTGGCAGAAATGGACATTGCACTAATTTTGGATGCCAGCCGGCAAATATCCCTCTGTGCATCCCTCATGTATAAAAGTGCGTCTTTTATATGCTCTACGTTTAGCAAAATAGTGTCCCTGTCTAGGGTATCTATATTTTCTGACAGGGAATCTGACCACGCAGCAGCAGCACTGCACATCCAGGCTGAAGCTATAGCCGGTCTCAGTATAACACCTGTGTGTATGTATATATAGATTTCAGGATAGCCTCCTGCTTTCTATCAGCAGATTCCTTCAGGGCGGCCGTATACGGAGACGGTAGTGCCACCTTCTTTGACAAGCGTGTGAACGCTTTATCCACCTTAGGGGATGTTTCCCAGCGTGACCTATCCTCTGGCGGGAAAGGGTACGCCATTAGTAACCTCTTAGAAATTACCAGCTTTTTATCAGGGGAAGCCCACGCTTCTTCACACACTTCATTTAACTCTTCAGATGGAGGAAAAGCTACTGGTAGTTTTTTCTCTCCAAACATTATACCCTTTTTTTTGTGGTACCGGGGGTAACATCAGAAATGTGCAACACATTTTTCATTGCCTCAATCATGTAATGTGTGGCCCTACTGGAAGTTACATTAGTCTCTTCATCGTCGACACTGGAGTCAGTATCCGTGTCGACATCTGTGTCAACCATCTGAGGTAGCAGGCGTTTTAGAGCCCCTGATGGTTTTTGAGACGCCTGGGCAGGCACAGGCTGAGAAGCCGGCTGTCCCACATTTGGTATGTCGTCAAACCTTTTATGTAAGGAGTCGACACTATCACGTAATTCCTTCCACAGCACCATCCACTCAGGTGTCGACCCCGCAGGGGGTGACATCACATTTACAGGCATCTGCTCCGCCTCCACATAAGTCTCATCAAACATGTCGACACAGCCGTACCGACACACCGCAAACACACAGGGAATGCTCTGACAGAGGACAGGACCCCCCAAAGCCCTTTGGGGAGACAGAGAGAGAGTATGCCAGCACACACCAGAGCGCTATATAACACTGGGATCCCACTATCAATGAGTGTTTTCCCTATAGCTGCTTTTTTATATATATTATATATATATATATATATATATTATATATATATTATATATATATATATATATATATAATATCTATACTGCGCCTAAATTTAGTGACCCCCTCTCTTTTTTACCCTTCTGTAGTATTCAGACTGCAGGGGAGAGCCAGGGAGCTTCCTTCCAGCGGAACTGTGAGGGAAAAATGGCGCCAGTGTGCTGAGGGAGAAGCCCCGCCCCCTTTTCGGCAGACTTTCTCCCGCTTTTTCTGTAATACTGGCAGGGGTAATTTTACATCTATATAGCCTCTAGGACTATATATGATGTATATTTTACCAGCCAAGGTGTAATTTATTGCCCTCAGGGCACCCCCCCCCCCCCCCCCCCCAGCGCCCTGACCCATCAGTGACGAAGTGTGAGGTGTACATGAGGAGCAATGGCGCACAGCTGCAGTGCTGTGCGCTACCTTGGTGAAGACCGAAGTCTTCTGCCGCCGATTTTCCGGACCTTCTTCGTGCTTCTGGCTCTGTAAGGGGGACGGCGGCGCGGCTCCGGGAACGAACACCAAGGTCGGGTCCTGCGGTCGATCCCTCTGGAGCTAATGGTGTCCAGTAGGCTAAGAAGCCCAAACTACCACCTGTTAGGTAGGTTCGCTTCTTCTCCCCTTAGTCCCTCGCTGCAGTGAGTCTGTTGCCAGCAGATCTCACTGAAAATAAAAAAATAAGAATTTACTCACCGGTAATTCTATTTCTCGTAGTCCGTAGTGGATGCTGGGGACTCCGTAAGGACCATGGGGAATAGACGGGCTCCGCAGGAGACTGGGCACTCTATAAGAAAGATTTGGTACTATCTGGTGTGCACTGGCTCCTCCCTCTATGCCCCTCCTCCAGACCTCAGTTAGGATACTGTGCCCGGAAGAGCTGACACAATAAGGAAGGATTTTGAATCCCGGGTAAGACTCATACCAGCCACACCAATCACCCCGTATAACTCGTGATATTATACCCAGTTAACAGTATGAAATATAACTGAGCCTCTCAACAGATGGCTCAATAATAACCCTTTAGTTAGGCAATAACTATATACAAGTATTGCAGACAATCCGCACTTGGGATGGGCGCCCAGCATCCACTACGGACTACGAGAAATAGAATTACCGGTGAGTAAATTCTTATTTTCTCTGACGTCCTAGTGGATGCTGGGGACTCCGTAAGGACCATGGGGATTATACCAAAGCTCCCAAACGGGCGGGAGAGTGCGGATGACTCTGCAGCACCGAATGAGAGAACTCAAGGTCCTCCTCAGCCAGGGTATCAAATTTGTAGAATTTAACAAACGTGTTTGCCCCTGACCAAGTTGCAGCTCGGCAAAGTTGTAAAGCTGAGACCCCTCGGGCAGCCGCCCAAGATGAGCCCACCTTCCTCGTGGAATGGGCTTTCACTGATTTAGGATGCGGCAATCCAGCCGCAGAATGCGCCAGCTGAATTGTGCTACAAATCCAGCGAGCAATAGTCTGCTTAGAAGCAGGAGCACCTATTTTGTTGGGTGCATACAGGATAAAAAGCGAGTCAGTTTTCCTGACTCCAGCCGTCCTGGAAACATAAATTTTCAAGGCCCTGACTACGTCCAGTAACTTGGAATCCTCCAAGTCCCTAGTAGCCGCAGGCACCACAATAGGTTGGTTCAAGTGAAAAGCTGATACCACCTTAGGGAGAAACTGGGGACGAGTCCTCAATTCTGCCCTATCCATATGGAAAATCAGATAAGGGCTTTTACATGACAAAGCCGCCAATTCTGACACACGCCTGGCCGAAGCCAAGGCCAATAACATGACCACTTTCCACGTGAGATATTTCAGATCCACAGTTTTAAGTGGTTCAAACCAATGTGATTTTAGGAAACTCAACACTACATTGAGATCCCAAGGTGCCACAGGAGGCACAAAAGGGGGCTGAATATGAAGCACTCCCTTTACAAAAGTCTGAACTTCAGGCAGTGAAGCCAGTTCTTTCTGGAAGAAAATCGACAGAGCCGAAATCTGGACCTTAATGGAACCCAATTTTAGGCCCATAGTCACTCCCGACTGTAGGAAGTGCAGAAAACGACCCAGCTGAAATTCCTCTGTAGGGGCCTTCCTGGCCTCACACCACGCAACATATTTTCGCCAAATGCGGTGATAATGGTTTGCGGTTACTTCTTTCCTGGCTTTTATCAGCGTAGGAATGACTTCCTCCGGAATGCCCTTTTCCTTTAGGATCCGGAATTCAACCGCCATGCCGTCAAACGCAGCCGCGGTAAGTCTTGGAACAGACAGGGCCCCTGCTGTAGCAGATCCTGTCTGAGCGGTAGAGGCCATGGGTCCTCTGATAACATTTCTTGAAGTTCTGGGTACCAAGCTCTTCTTGGCCAATCCGGAACCACGAGTATCGTTCTTACTCCTTGCCTTCTTATTATTCTCAGTACCTTTGGTATGAGAGGCAGAGGAGGGAACACATAAACCGACTGGTACACCCACGGTGTCACTAGAGCGTCCACAGCTATCGCCTGAGGGTCCCTTGACCTGGCGCAATATCTCTTTAGCTTTTTGTTGAGGCGGGACGCAATCATGTCCACCTGTGGCCTTTCCCAACGGTTTACCAACAGTAGGAAGACTTCTGGATGAAGTCCCCACTCTCCCGGGTGTAGGTCGTGTCTGCTGAGGAAGTCTGCTTCCCAGTTGTCCACTCCCGGAATGAACACTGCTGACAGTGCTAGTACGTGATTTTCCGCCCATCGGAGAATCCTTGTGGCTTCTGCCATCGCCATCCTGCTTCTTGTGCCGCCCTGTCGGTTTACATGGGCGACTGCCGTGATGTTGTCTGATTGGATCAGAACCGGCTGGTTTTGAAGCAGGGGCCTTGCCTGACTTAGGGCATTGTAAATGGCCCTCAGTTCCAGAATATTTATGTGTAGGGACGACTCCTGACTTGACCAAAGTCCCTGGAAATTTCTTCCCTGTGTGACTGTGCCCCAGCCTCGAAGGCTGGCATCCGTGGTCACCAGGACCCAGTCCTGTATGCCGAATCTGCGGCCCTCTAGAAGATGAGCACTCTGCAGCCACCACAGTAGAGACACCCTGGTCCTTGGAGACAGGGTTATCAGCTGATGCATCTGAAGATGCGATCCTGACCACTTGTCCAAGAGGTCCCACTGGAAGGTCCTTGCATGGAACCTGCCGAATGGAATTGCTTCGTATGAAGCCACCATTTTTCCCAGGACTCGTGTGCAGTGATGCACCGATACCCGTTTTGGTTTTAGGAGGTCTCTGACTAGAGATGACAGCTCCTTGGCTTTCTCCTGCGGGAGAAACACTTTTTTCTGTTCTGTGTCCAGAATCATCCCCAGGAACAGTAAGCGTGTGGAAGGAACCAGTTGTGACTTTGGAATGTTTAGAATCCAGCCATGCTGTTGTAGCACTTTCCGAGATAGTGCTACTCTGACCAGTAACTGCTCCCTGGACCTCGCCTTTATTAGGAGATCGTCCAAGTACGGGATAATTAAAACTCCCTTTTTTCGAAGGAGTATCATAATTTCTGCCATTACCTTGGTAAACACCCTCGGTGCCGTGGACAGTCCAAACGGTAGTGTCTGGAATTGGTAATGGCAATCCTGTACCACAAATCTGAGGTACTCCTGGTGAGGAAGGTAAATTGGGACATGCAGGTAAGCATCCTTGATGTCCAGGGATACCATGTAATCCCCCTCGTCCAGGCTTGCAATAACCGCCCTGAGCGATTCCATCTTGAACTTGAATCTTTTTATGTATGTGTTCAAGGATTTCAAATTTAAAATGGGTCTCACCGAACCGTCCGGTTTCGGTACCACAAACAGTGTGGAATAGTAACCCCGTCCTTGTTGAAGTAGGGGTACCTTGACCATCACCTGCTGGGAATACAGCTTGTGAATTGCCTCTAGTACAGCCTCACTGCCCGAGGGAGTTGTCGGTAAGGCCGATTTGAGGAAACGGCGGGGGGGAGGCGCCTCGAATTCCAGCTTGTACCCCTGAGATACTACTTGAAGGATCCAGGGATCCACCCGTGAGCGAAGCCACTGATCGCTGAAATTTTTGAGGCGGCCCCCCACCGTACCTGGCTCCGCCTGTGGAGCCCCACCGTCATGCGGTGGATTTGGAAGAAGCGGGGGAGGACTTTTGTTCCTGGGAACCTGCTGTGTGTTGCAGCTTTTTCCCCCTTCCTCTGCCTCTAGACAGAAAGGACCCGCCTTTTCCCCGCCTGTTTTTCTGGGGTCGAAAGGACTGTACCTGATAATACGGCGCTTTCTTAGGCTGTGAGGGGACATGGGGCAAAAATGCTGACTTCCCAGCTGTTGCTGTGGAAACAAGGTCTGAGAGACCATCCCCGAATAACTCCTCACCCTTATAAGGCAAAACTTCCATGTGCCTTTTAGAATCTGCATCCCCTGTCCACTGCCGAGTCCATAAGCCTCTCCTAGCAGAAATGGACAATGCACTTATTCTAGATGCCAGCTGGCAGATCTCCCTCTGTGCATCTCTCATGTACAAGACTGAGTCTTTTATATGCTCTACGGTTAGCAATAGTGTCCCTGTCTAGGGTGTCAATATTTTCCGACAGGGAATCTGACCAAGCAGCAGCAGCACTGCACATCCACGCTGAAGCAATAGCTGGTCTCAGTATAACACCAGTGTGTGTATATATAGACTTTAGGATAGCCTCCTGCTTTATATCATCAGGTTCCTTTAGGGCGGCCGTATCCGGAGACGGTAGTGCCCCCTTTTTAGACAAACGTGTGAGCGCTTTATCCACCCTAGGGGGAGTTTCCCAACGTGACCTATCCTCTGGCGAGAAAGGGAACGCCATTAGTAATTTTTTTTTAAATCACCAATTTTTTATCGGGGAAAGCCCACGCTTCTTCACACACTTCATTTAATTCTTCAGATGGGGGAAAAACTATTGGTAGTTTTTTCTCCCCAAACATAATACCCTTTTTTGAGGTACCTGGGTTTATATCAGAAATGTGTAATACCTCTTTCATTGCCTCAATCATGCAACGAATGGCCCTAGTGGACATTAAATTTGACTCATCGTCGTCGACACTGGTATCAGTATCCGTGTCGACATCCGTGTCTGCCATCTGAGGTAGTGGGCGTTTCAGAGCCCCTGATGGCCTTTGAATTGTTTGGGCAGGCACGAGCTGAGAAGCCGGCTGTCCCGCATTTGGCATGTCGTCAAATTTTTTATGTAAGGAGTCGACACTTGCACGTAATTCCTTCCATAAGTCCATCCACTCAGGTGTCTGCCCCGCAGGGGGTGACATCACATTTATAGGCATCTGCTCCGCCTCCACATAAGCCTCCTCATCAAACATGTCGACACAGCCGTACCGACACACCGCACACACACAGGGAATGCTCTTAGAGACAGGACCCCACAAAAGCCCTTTGGGGAGACAGAGAGAGAGTATGCCAGCACACACCAGAGCGCTATATAATGCAGGGACTAACTAAATTATGTCCCCTATAGCTGCTATAATATTTACTGCGCCTAAATTTAGTGCCCCCCCCCCCCTCTCTTTTTTACCCTTTTCTGTAGTGTAGACTGCAGGGGAGTCAGGGAGCTTCCTTCCAGCGGAACTGTGAGGGAGAAATGGCGCCAGTGTGTGGAGGGAGATGGCTCCACCCCTTTTTCGGCTGACTTTTCTCCCGCTTTTTTCTGTATTCTGGCAGGGGTAATTACCACATATATAGCCTCTGGGGCTATATATTGTGGTTATTTTGCCAGCCAAGGTGTTTTTATTGCTGCTCAGGGCGCCCCCCCAGCGCCCTGCACCCTCAGTGACCGGAGTGTGAAGTGTGTATGAGGAGCAATGGCGCACAGCTGCAGTGCTGTGCGCTACCTTGGTGAAGACTGAAGTCTTCTGCCGCCGATTTTCCAGACCATCTTCTTGCTTCTGGCTCTGTAAGGGGGACGGCGGCGCGGCTCCGGGAACGAACACCAAGGACGGGTCCTGCGGTCGATCCCTCTGGAGCTAATGGTGTCCAGTAGCCTAAGAAGCCCAAGCTAGCTGCAAGCAGGTAGGTCCCTCGTTGCAGTGAGCCTGTTGCCAGCAGGTCTCACTGTAAAATAAAAAACCTAACATATACTTAATTTCTAGGAGCTCAGGAGAGCCCCTAGTGTGCATCCAGCTCGGCCGGGCACAGAAATCTAACTGAGGTCTGGAGGAGGGGCATAGAGGGAGGAGCCAGTGCACACCAGATAGTACCTAATCTTTCTTATAGAGTGCCCAGTCTCCTGCGGAGCCCGTCTACTCCCCATGGTCCTTACGGAGTCCCCAGCATCCACTAGGACATCAGAGAAACCTAAATATACTTTCTTTCTAGGAGCTCAGGAGAGCCCCTAGTGTGCATCCAGCTCAGCCGGGCACAAGAATCTTACTGAGGTCTGGAGGAGGGTCTTAGTGGGAGGAGCCAGTGCACACCAGTAGTCTAAAAGCTTTCTTTATAGTTGTGCCGTCTCCTGCGGAGCCGCTAATCCCCATGGTCCTTACAGAGTCCCCAGCAACCACTTAGGACGTTCGAGAAATAAATATTAGCCCCTACCGGTCAGCTGTCCTCCCTATCCCTCAGTGATTCATAGTGGAGTGCTGCAGATACTGCGCAGTGGTCAGGCGTGAGTGTGCAGGCGGGTGGGCTGGCTGGCGAGATGCAGCAGCCGTGACCAATGATATCACACCACCGCGTCAAGGCATAGGTAATGGCCAGAGCACGACTGTTCACTCTGAAGGTGCAGGAAGCTCCTCTGGCTCCACAGCACACCTTGCAACTAGTCACGGCACACTGGTTGAAAAACCCTGAAGTAGACCAATAACCCAACCCCAGATGCCATAGTCATTCACTCTTGTTGCCTAGTGGATTCTTTAATTTAACTACCGTCTTGTGCAATTTTTGTTCAGGTTCATCCTACTAAACCACCAACAGGTCCTCAGAAGGATGGACCGCAAAAGCATCCAGAAATGTATTGGGGCTTTCTTTTGAAACCATAGACTTCCCTGCAGGTGACTTTGATAGTGTGATATCAACTTGTGTTTGAACATTTGCCAACTAAATATTGAAGGGTTGTCATGGTACATGCCATAGCCTGGCAAGTAGAGTATTGAAAACTGTTCCAAGTAAACGCACTTGCTCTGACACATCTTAGGTCATTTAATAAAAAAAAACAAAAAAAAAAAAACACTTGTCTGGTATTATGGTTCAGATTTTAGAGCAATCCAATTCCATTTGGAAAGCGTGGCAGGCAAGCAAAAGCTTTGAGTGTTTCAGTTGGCAGGTGGGATTAGTTAGGGACCCAGCAAATCGATTAAAGGGATTCGCAAAACATGTCCTGTTGCTGGAACTTAAGGCCTAGAGGTGAGAACACCTGGTCAGTGTTCCTGTGGCCAGTATTTGTACACCATTAAACACAGATGTACTAAATATGTGGACAAAGGATGTAATCACTATGTGATGTCCCTGGATATACAGCAACTAATTTGCAAGGTACCTACTGTCTGATGGAGTCAGTCCACACAATGGCCTGGTCAGGATGCTGTATGGTAACCATTAAGATCCAGGTGATTAGAGGTTTGTAGTTCAGATTTTTGGGAACAGTTCAGTCATATGACAACCACATCTATAGTTGCAAATTTCCATTTCAGAATATTCCACTACAATGGTAACCTAAAGCACCTGATGTTTGTGCATTTGTGATTTATTTCCATGTAATCTTTTAATTAAACATTAATTTATGTGAAAATCCCACGCTGTACTTTATATGCTCCATTTGGGATATCACATACAGTGCCAACTCCATTTTAAAGGCTTACGATACCTTGTGGTCAACCCACACTTGGTGTAAATAGTTACCATTAGTCTATCCCTTCACTATTTGTGCTCCAAGACAACTTACCTACTTAAAGATGTACTCTTGATTCTTTTAATGACATTTCAAGTGACAATATTCAATCCCAAATGTTCTATTGGAAGTTCTGGACATAAATAACTCCTCCATTTATGTACTCTAGTACCACTAATCTGTTCTGACAGAATATATGTAAACATGAAAGTTTTATAGCAACTTTTTTTATTTTATTAGAGTCACAGGTTGATATTACAAGAGAAGACTCTACTGGAAACGCAGTATCAAGCTGGTGCCTTTAAACAAAAATGTCTTCTTGTTCAATTCAGATAAGTCTTAGCGTGTTCCAATTGTCACTTGCCAGACTCTGATCAGGTTGTCTGTGTAGCCAGCGAAGAGTGTCTAAAAAATAATGCAGATAATAGAAAATCAGACAAAGCTGCAAATCATAAACAAAAACCTGACTTTACCCTGTATGACCCATTACGTTTCCAGTGTACCCCAGGAGGACACCAGTAGACAAATGGGGCCATAGGTTACCCAAAAAACATGGCTTGGTCATTTTAGGTACATAAAGCATTGTAGCTCGTACACCAAAACATTGTGATTCGTTCTTATCTGATATTTGAATGCACTTATCTGCCCAAAATTTGCGCAGTATTTTCACACATTTAAATGGACACTGGGATTTGAACAGCAACCACAATAGAGGCTACACAATACATTTTTCAATGACATCCATTTAAATGGCCAAAAGGTCATAAAAAGGTTAAACAGATGTAAGAAATTTGCACTGACTTAAAATACATGTATGTTTATGCAGACTACCTGTAACTGTTACATTTCCATAATACAGCAGTTTCCTGCAACCAATATATGGTATACAGATGTGACTATAGTAGTAGCGTTAGAAACGCTGTGTGCTCACCAACTATATTAAGCCAAAATTTGTGTAGGAGGAAGTGATGCCAAGCAAGGATGAATGAAATAACACAGCATTAGTAAAATTCTAGATGAAATTTAATTAACAATAGCCCATTACCTGTCCGTCCGCTGACCAGGCCAGAGAAGTACATTGTGGTGGCTCAGCTTTGCTGCTTGTACTGATCACTTCCTGTTTCAGTTCATCTACAATGATCTTACCCTCAAGATCCTAAAAAAGCATAATAGTGTCAGATACGAAACACACAATGGTCTATCGTGTAAGAGACTAGTCTTGCTCAGCAACAGCCTCTGAGTTTCAGCAATGAGCATCAGATGGCATAAGAAATCATCACTGCAAGAACTAACTCCATGCTTGCTAATATACAGTGAAGATATTTGAATTTAAGACTCCCCAGATGAGGATCCATTCCAACTCTCTGGCTTCATCCTACATTCACTTTGCATGTGTACCAGGAAGCCCCAACAGGGCAAAGGTTACAGTATCTTAGAGTCATGTAGCATACCCAGATTTTGATGCTTGGCCCAGTGGCAGCACACAGCCAGTAACGGTTAGGGCTGAAACAGAGGGCATTAATGATGTCTCCACTATCGAGTGTGTACAAGTGTTTCCCCTCGTTCAAATCCCACAGCATGGCTTGTCCATCCTGGAAACAAAGGAAATTGCAAGCCAAATTACATTTCTATATCACTGAAGTTGCAGCAGGGAAGAGAAGATCTAGGGCAGTGGTAGGCAACATTTTTCTATGTAAAACATTCAACATTACAACCCACTACCATAACCTATAACATTTACATAAAGTTCATAATTTGTAGTCTGGAAAGGAAGACATGCTTCAAAATTACGTACAGACTTAACTAAACTAGCTATGCCGGGGCTCATGCAGAGAGGTCCAGACTTTGCTTGGTATACAGGCCACACTTGTGTTCTCCAGTTTAGAGAGGGTCTAAAATTGTTGCAGGGCATGCTGGGTTGAGTGGTTTCAAAGCAGCCGAGGGTAGCATGTTGAATTATCCCTGTGTGTCTTCTATGAGGGAAGGAGGTGGAGTAAGGAAGGGGCAAGCAAAGCAATTGAGTGACCCAACTCCACAGTTGTCAATCAAGTAGTGACACTAGGGCCAAGGGTTGCCTATGCCTGATATAGTGGATGCAGTTACAGTCATATTGTTTGTCAGTAGGTGCCAAGAGTTGCTCAATGGACTAAATCAATCAAGCAAACGAAAAAAAATCAGTACTTGCTTCAAACATGCTGTTTCTGAACAGAACCCATCCCAAGCAGTTCATTTTCTACTGTCTCTGGTAACTATAGCCAACACTAAAATGTACACGCTAACAAAAAATGCAGACCTGACCATCAAATTTCCTCAAGGTTACACCAAATAAAAAATAAAAAGCCTATTACAGAAGTGACCAACAACACAAACTACCATTTGAGCCTCATATGGAGACAGCTTATTTAGATCAGAAAGTCACATCTCACCTTTGCGATAATTGAACAGAAAGATCATACGTTTTAAATTAAGTCTGAAAGCCCCACCCCCTTGTTCTCACCTTGCCCCCAGAGGCACACAGAGACCCATCAGGTGACACAGTTACAGTGTTCAGGAAGCCACTGTGGCCAATGTGGTTGGTCTTCAGTTTGCAGTTAGCCAAATTCCAGACCTGAAATAAAATTACATGAAACTCACATGTCAAAATGTGCAAGATAAAAGAATGACAATAGAGCACTCAATGGTAACTTCACTGTGTAGGAAAAAAGTGAATCCATCTAAAATCGAGGAGAAAATTCAAGTTAGACTGATTAATGCACATTAACATAGGACATGCAATAAACTTTTTTTTCCTCAGAATTAGACTGGACTCCTTTTTCTATTCATAGGGGTCGATTCTATTCGGCAACTAATGAATAGCGCCGGGAATTAGCTCCCGACGCTATTCAATTCAGCAACTAATTACCTGCAATTGTCGGGAATTCTTCTCTCATCCCCGGGGGATGAGAGAAGAAAGCCGACAAAAGTGCTGCCTCGCGGCCGGCGCGAGGCTGATTCTGTCGGGAATCAGCCTCGCGCCGGGGAGTTAAGTCGGAGAATGCCCGTTCTCCCGACAATTCAACCTGTTTTGTCGGCGAGAACGGGCCATCGCCGACGTAACTAGTTGCTGAATTGAATAGCGTCGGGAGCTAATTCCCGGCGCTATTCATTAGTTGCCGAATAGAATCGACCCCAATGAGATACTCACACACTGAGGTTATCAGTGAACCAAAATTTTTGTGTTATTTACATATTAATAGTGCTGTGACAGCACATCTAGTGGATACTACGAATGGATGAGACATAAAAAGAACAATTCAGTTAGGTCCTGGGTGCAGTTAATCTCCATATAGATCTGTTACAATCTTGAAATGACCAGTGAAGAGTTATAAACACTCAATAAGACACAGTACAGTAACTAACATACGTGCGCACTTCATATACTTAATATAGTAGCATTGCATATCTAAAAACCCCCAATACATTAGCGACGGACTGACGCAATTTCCTGATCTCCTGACGCCTGGGTTGGGGAATATTTAACCAGTTTGAAAATATCAATTCGCCAATCAGATCAGGGATTTTTAATGAAGCATTTCCCAGATGGATCCTTGGTCATAGCAGACCACCAATTAGCAACTCCGTTCTGGGGAACTGCGCTTAAATATATTGGAACCTTACAACTTCTACTAAATGCCAGTTTGAGATTTGTCCTCGGAAACAAAAGTGACAGTATGTTTATGGAAACATATGCTGAAGTAGTAACAATTGCTGAGGTTTTTAAGTTAACATACAGGCAAAATATTCTAGAGTACAGCTGTTGCAGTCTTATCCTCCCAAGGATTTCTATACCACATGCCTTCCTTGACCTAAATCTATACAAACTATAGACAACTACTGGACACCCAGAAACCCCAGATCAAGCCTACCTTCACCATCTTGTCCCATCCACAGGATACGATGATGGGATTGCTGCTGTTGGGTGAGAAACGGACACAGGATACCCATTCTGAATGAGACTCCTCCTGCAAGATAGTAAGGTTAGTCTTTAAACCTGATACGCAACAAACGGAACATTCAGATATTGTTTCCAGAAGCTATGCATGTTAAGCTTCTCTAGTCCCATCATCATTGCAGGATTGTCAGCTTGTTTGATACAGTTTCTATAAGAAACACTCAGAACAGATTCTCTAATCACAAGGACCAGATACGCCATATTGCTCTAACAACCACTTTCCAGCCATTCCTACCTGGACTGTGTATTTGCACACTCCTAGAGTGTTCCACAACTTGATGGTTTTATCCCGGGACCCAGAGACAATCTGACGGTTGTCCGCAGAGAAAGCCACACTCAGAACATCCTTGGTGTGACCCACAAATCGTCTTGTGGTGGTTCCACTGTAGAAAGCATAGATAACTGTAATGGCCACAACATCAAACACTAGCCCACTATACATTCATTGGGATATATAGCAAAAATATAAGCCTTCAAACCTACTGCAACTTTAACCTATTACAGAAGCCATACAGCTAAGAAATACTAAATGACATTGTATTAAATTAGCTCAGTTATGGCAATTCACTTCAGACATACTTGTGCCGATAATCCATAGTTTACCATTTTTGTTATAATAACGGCTGCAAAACTGATGCACAGCAAAGACCTAACGTTCGACAATCCCCTGAGGAAGTGGTATGTGGTGCTAGAAACAACTTAAGCACCCAAGTGAGCGCCAATAACCTAACCAGCAACACTTACGTGGTAAGGTCCCACAGACGCAAAGTTCCATCCCAAGATCCCGACAGTGCAAACTGGCCATCAGATGAGATGACAACATCACTGACAAAGTGGGAGTGACCACGCAGGGCGCGCTGGGGAACACCATAGTTTGTCTCGTCACGAGTCAGCTTCCACATGATGACAGTCTTGTCTAGAGATGAGGAAAAAATTATTTAACATAAAGTATATAAAGCTTCATTTCACGCATTGCCTGTTGTAAGTTGTAACAGGGTGCACCTTGCAAGACATGTTCTGCATCGCAGTGATGGACTTAAGGCAGAGTACCCTAAACCACATGCTTCCATATAAAACGTTATGCTTAAAAGTTAATTGCAAAACAGCAAGCAGATATTTAGCTCTGCATATTTTAAAGAAATTACCTGTTTATAAAGCTACATTCATGCACAAATACAAGGAAGCAAATACTGCATCATACATACAGAACAGTCAATTGCCCAGGTAAAAGCTCATACCTGAGAGATGACATAGGTATAGCTGTATCACCCATCTGTCACTTAATTCTGATCAGTGACTTGTGCAGTTATGTACTTATACAAGACTTTCACACTGAGCATCCCACAACATCCAGGAAAGTAACTGATGAAGAAATGGGGTGGGTGAAAAGACAAGACAAACAGTAGTGAGAGAATAAGGGGGAGATGTATTAAGCCTTCAAGAGAGTGAAGTAACCCATAGCAACCAGCTTGTCACACTGCTAGATAAACAGCAGCTAGAAGCTACGTACAACTTGTTCACTTCCTAAGGTTTGATATATCTGTGTATCAGAGAAAGATACAGAGGAGAAAGAGGGGAGAGCCCTGAAGAATAGAATACAGATAGGGAGACATAGGCAGCACCAGGCACAGTATTTAATATATTAAAACAATAGCACAGTGTCATCAGATAAAGCCTAGCCATGGGAGTACCTGCAGCAGTAACACAATGAGGGAACTAACAGGAGCTGTATGCAGGCCCAGATACCAAGCCTCTGAGGCTACTCATATGTACAGACAGGAGCCCAGAGGCAGGAGGCCATTACAGCAGCCCCGGGGCACTGAGCGGCCGCGCCACGCAACACACAGACAGTAGCAGTCACACAGAGCTGCAGTAGGCCCGGTGTGTAATAGTATGGATGCGCGTACACATGTATCTCACCCCGAGAAGAGCTGAGGATCATGTCCGGGAACTGCGGGGTGGTTGCTATTTGGGTAACCCAACCATTATGACCCTTTAGGGTCCCCCGAAGGGTCATCTGCTCAGTCATGGTCGGAATCTGCCCGGGGACGCCCCACCGGAGAAGGATGGAAGGGGATAGCAAAAAGCGGGTCTAGAGGGACCGGGAAAAGGCGGAAACGAGGGCAGCCGTATCTTATATACCCAACGTGAACGCGCTGACGCACCGACGTCAACGCGGAAATGCGTCAGCAGACATCCATAACATGGCGGCGCGCTCGGACGGGCAAAACTACGTCGTGCGGTCATGTGACTTCAGCTGTATCACATGGTACGTAAGGCGGAATCTGTGATGGTTGTGTCTATGTTATCTTCGTGTTAAGGACCTGGACGTGACAAAACGAGAGGGCAGGAGAGAACTTCCGCCCTTACATCTCCTATATGTTTTCTTCGTTCTCCGTTCGTTTTGGGGATTTTTTTTTCTTTCTGTGCAGCATTGGACTCTCGCCACGCTTCGGGCTTCGTGTCTCACTCCACTTCGTTCGCCACACTTTACTATTCCAAATAGATTGTGACATGAACCCAGAGAGTTATGGGAAAGGATCTCTCCACAAAGAAAAACTAGACGCTACCGATCTGGGATGTCTGTGTTCAGTGTGTGTGTTTGTGGGTGTTCTTGGTCCAGACTTCACTAAGTTGTCTGTCACTGTCGTGTATAGCGCAGGTAGGCTGGGAAGCGGGACACATAGCAATTGTTTCAAATACTGCTTCGCCGGTTGAAAATAAATAACTTCAATTGATAAAAATGGGTAAACATCGGCCTCAGAGTGTCCCGTTTAAAGGAGAAACTAAAATAAATGACACTCTGGTGAAATCTTTCACAACCCCCACCCTCAATATCCGGACACGGGACCCCCTGGGTTAGCGTAATGAAAATGCCTCAGAACACTGACCACATGGACATCTATTGGGAGCAGTAACCTGTGGTGAGCCCGTGAGGGTACACACATTTTCATGTTCTGAACAAGTTAATTGATGTTCTGAAGCAATTCAGTACAAACTCAGATTCTGAAACTGATCTGCTTACAGTGGCAGGTGGGGAGTTTGACTGCACTACACCTATCAAACCGTAACACAGCAGTCCTAATGTGAGCTCACACAGGACAGAAACCTCCCATGGAGCAGAAGGGCAGTAACAAATTTACAAATGTGTAGTGCATAAATAAATTACAGAGACAGACTGATTCTGAGTCGGATGCAACATAATATTTGGGCAAAAAGCTGAGCAGCACCTGCGTCTCATAGTGTGAATGTAAGAGTCGCATGGCTTATTACAGGCATTCCCAACCTCAGTCCTCAAGACACACTTATACCCCATTTCCACCTACGAGCACGGGTCGCAGTCGGGAGCCTGACACGGGTGCTGGCCGGCTGCGACCCGATCTCAGCCCCTTTCCCATCAGCAGTCACCAACCCGGCATATTGCCGGGTTGGTGACGCTGCTAGTGACGTGGCAGGGGCGGCGCTGGGAGATCACATGATCTCCCAGCGCCGCCCTTCCATACAGTGTAAACTGGAGCCGTGTTGCATCGACACGGCTCCCGTTTACACTACAACCCTACCCGGATCATTCCCGTGTCCTACCCAGGTAGATACCCGGGTAGGATTCACGGTCACTTGATCCGGATTTTTGCAGGGGACCCTTTTCCACTTGCAAAAAATACGGGTAAATGTGCGCCCCCGTGCAATTACCTGTGTTTTTTGAGCCAGTGGAAAAGGGGTATAACAGTCCAGGGTTTATGTATTGGGCATTCCCATGAGGTGGCTACTCGGACACACAATACACTGGGGGGTAAATGTATGAAGCAGTGAAAAGAGTGGATAAGTTGACCATGGAAACCAATCAGCTGCTACCTATCGTTTTATAGAATGCACTTGATAAATGCTACTTCAAAGCTGATTGGTTGCCATGGGCCATTTCTCCGCTGGTTCACTACTCTGCTCTTTTCACTGCTTCATGCATCTACCCCACTGTGTAATGGGCATGTAACATAACTGCTTGGGAACCCATACACGTAATCTCTCACACTGGAGGCCATACTCTGACAGACACTGCGGCTAGTATGGGGCTGGTTCAAATTTCCATGGTGCGTCCGACGGCAGCATCTAAACATGAACAAAGAGGACATCTCAGTCCTTTCACATTCAAAGGGCTGTACATAGGGAGGCCAATCCTGGGATAGGCACACACAGATGCCACTGTGTACGACAAAGTGCCAGTGTGCTCACGTCAGTGAGCCTGATCAGCAAGAAAGTAGAAGTAATTGTCTATAACCAGTGTCTCACAGTCTGGCTCGTGAAGGGTATATTTACTAACCAGTGTGATGTTAAAACCGCCATTCAGTAGTGTCTGTGACCAATAGTCTGAAAACAGCAGTAAATGCTACATAAGGCCTGCTTACTATTTTTTTATTTTTCAATATTACATTTTTATTGAAATTATGCAGTTTAAAGAGAGAAGAGGGCGCAAAGAAAAAAAAGGGAAGGAAGGGATATAAGGGAGGACACCGAGTTCGGGAACCATATTATGCAGAGGTTCATAATATAATAAAGATACAATATAATATATTGCCAATTTCCTATATAATAGCATAATATAGACAATTTAACCAAGCGCTTTATCACCACAATTAATGTGTAGCCAGTAATATAGGGCTACTCACGCCTATTAGATGGATAAAATCAAAAGAAGAAAGAAATAGTATTACAGCGCACAGAAATTGGATATAAACAATTTTTCTCTTACGTCCTAGAGGATGCTGGGGTCCATATTAGTACCATGGGGTATAGACGGGTCCACCAGGAGCCATTGGCACTTTAAGAGTTTAATAGTGTGGGCTGGCTCCTCCCTCTATGCCCCTAATACCAGACTCAGTTTAGAAAATGTGCCCGGAGGAGCCGGTCACAGCTAGGGGAGCTCTACAGAGCTTTTCTAGTAAAGTTATTTTTTAGAGTTTGTTTTTTTACAGGAGGCTGTTGGCAACAGCCTGCCTGTAGCGAGGAACTGAGGGGGGTAGCAGTGTCTGCCCTGCGGGGTCTGAGCCACTGTCTCCACTGACTGGACATTGAGCTGAAGAGGGGATAGATCGCTCCCAGCCGCAGGGGAACGCTCACCCCAGCATCAGGCCGCCACCCCCTAGCAGAGCTGAAGCGTGGCGAGTGAGTCACCGTCCCCCCTAACAAGCGGGGTGTGAAGATGGCGGCTTCAGGGTAGGAGCGCAGTATTAACTGCGCTCCCGGACGGCTCAGCGGTACTTCAGTGTGGCGCTGTGAGGTGCACCCTGAGCCAGCGCCTGACCCTACACTGACCAATTTAGCCTGTCGGGGTCTGCGGATCTCAGCCAGCACCTAAAATCCTCAGGCCAGTATAATCTTGAAGAGCGGGAAGACAGCGCCATTAAGGGGACGTAGCTTCTCAGAGCGGACCCAGCAGCGTTTCAGCGCCATGTCTCATACGTCCTAGAGGATGCTGTGGTCCACTTCAGTACCATGGAGTATAGACGGTTCCGCAGGAGCCATGAGCACTTTAAGACTTTTCTAGAATGTGAACTGGCTCCTCCCTCTATGCCCCTCCTCCAGACCTCAGTTTAGAAAATATGCCCAGGCAGACTGGTCGCACTCCAGTGGAGTTCTACTGAGTTTCACTGAAAGACTTTGTTAGGTTTTTTATTTTCAGGGAGACTGCTGGCAACAGTCTCCCTGCTTCGTGGGACTTAGGGGGAAGAAGTAGGAACCAACTTCCTGAATAGTTTCATGGCCCTGCTTCTTGCTGACAGGACACCATTAGCTCCTGAAGGGAACTGAACACTAGCTGCGGCTATGCGCTCACTCCCACAGCACGCCGTCACCCCCCTAACAGAGCCAGAAGTCAGAAGACGCGTGAGTATTGTTACTGGAGGGACCTCCGGTCATCGTGACAGCTCAAGGTACCACGCAGCGAGCGGTAACGCTGCACGGACATGCTATCCATACACAGCGCACAGCAGGGCGCGGGGGTCGCCCTGGAAAGCGTAAACACCTACTCTGACTGGCAAAAAGGTAGCATATTGGGCCGTTGCACAATCCTACGCCCCCGCGAGTATAAATATTACCTCATGTTTGCTGAGGAAAAATGCGCCATTGCAGGGGGCGGGGCTTCTTCCTCAGGCAGCCAGCACACTGTTCAGCGCCATTTTCTTCCAGCAAAAAGCAAGGGAAGAAACGCTGATCCTCCTCTCAACTTATGATTTTAGTATCAGAGTGAAAAAAGGGGGGGAAGTGTATATTATTGTGGTATTATAACAATTATTGACAATATATATAGAGCGGAAAGTCTCTGTGTACAAGGTACACAACACAGGAATTTTTTATTTAAGCGCTGATTTGTGGACTGGCAATTCCTTTCTGTGTCCCTCTGACAGATTTTACTGTGGGTCTATTCCCTATAAGCCCCGGAGTGTCTGTGGTGTGATTGTGCACGTGTGTGACATATCTGAGGCAGGGAGCTCTTCCTCTGTGGGAGCTATGTTAGGGACACAGAGTTGTAATGTGACACCAAGAGCCTGACTGGGTGAAAGATTTACGTGATAGTGTGAACAGGGCCGGTTCCGGGGCTTCTTGCGCCCCGGGCGGCATTAGGGGGCGTGGCCAGTTACGCCCCCTGTACTGTAGTAGGATGTGCTACGCGTCTAGTTTCCCTTCACAGCGGGGCAGCGGCAGCGGGGGGCATAGCAGCAGCGGATCTTGCCATGGGGCGGCGCCCTCCGGAAGGCGGCGCCCCAGGCAAAAGTACTGCTTGCCCGTGGCAAGATCCGCTACTGAGTGTGAATCATATCAGTAAGAGATTGGATAAGTCTGAGTCTCATGCAGAAAACTGAAAATAATCTGTTGAAGATGTGATTTTTAATAGTTCTGCCTTTCATCCACAGGGGATCCCTCTGGGTCACATAAACATTTGCACAAGTAGGATGAAATGATACCGACACGGACGCTGATTCCTGTGTCGGCAATAGTGATTCCAGGGGAATAGGTCCTAAGTTAGCGATAAACATTAAAAACATGTTTTTAGCTATAAAGAAGGTATTAGAAGTTATGGGGCCCCCTCCTTTACCACAGGAGCAGGCTTACTTTAGTAAAGAAGTAATGTAACTTCCCTCCACCTCATGAGCTGAACCGTCTCTTGGAGGGAGTCTGGTTTAACCCGAAAATAAATTTTCAGATTCCCAAAAGAAGTCAGGCAGCTTAGCTTTTTCCATGCAGAGGACAGGAAAAGGTGGGAGTCACCCCCCATTTTAGACAGTGCCCTGTCACGGTTAAAGAAAAAAGGTGTTTCTCCCTGCGCCTGGGACGGCTTCACTTAAGGAGCCGGCAGACCGCAAGTTGGAGACTACGTTGTAATCTATTGATGTGGCCAATGGGACACTACTCAGGCCTACCATTGCCTGTGCGTGGGTGAGTGGTACTATTGAAAAGTGGTCAGAAAACTTGTCATCAGACATGGACACAACAGATAGAGACGAGATACTCCTACCGTTAGGTCATATCAAAGACGCTGCTGCGTACATGCTAGAAACCATGAAAGATATTGGTCTCTTGGGATCAAGAGCCACTACCATGGCAATCTCAGCACGGAGGGCGTTGTGGATTCGCCAATAGAATGCTGACGCAGATTCCAAAAGGAATATGGAGGCTCTCCTGTATTAGGGTGAGTCCTTATTTGGAGATGGGCTGGATGCTTTAGTTTCTGCGGCTACCGCAGGTAAGTCGACATTCTTGCCTATTGCTCCTGCGCCGGCGAAAAAGACACATCACTCTCAGATGCAGTCATTTCGGCCCAAAAATTACAAAAAAGGGTAAAGGTTCCCCTTTCTTTGTGGGTAAAAGTAAGGGGAAAAGGAAATAAAGTCCACAGTTTCTCCAGGATCACAGGAGCAGAAATCAACCTCTGCTTCTGCCAAATCTTCAGCATGACGCTGGGGCTCCCTTGCTGGAGTCCGCTCAGGTGGGGGCACGTCTGAAACTCTTCAGTCAGTTCTGGGTTCAATCTGGCCTAGACCCGTGGGTCATACAAATATAGTCCCACGGGTACAAACTGGAGTTTCAAGACATTTCCCCAGGCTGTATTTTCAAATCGACCTCACCAGCTTCTATCCCAGACAGGGAAGTGGTGGCAGCAGCAATACAAAAAATTGTGTAAGGATCAAGTTTTTGTCCTGGTTCCCTTGTTACAACAAGGAGAAGGGTTTTATTGCAACCCTATTCGTGGTTCCGAAGCCGGACGGCTCGGTCATACCGATTCTAATCCTATATACTCTGAATCTCTACCTGCAAAGGTTCTATTTCAAGATGGAATCTCTGAGGGCAGTGGTTTCCAGTCTGGAGGAAGGGGACTTCATGGTTTCAGTAGACATAAAAGATGCCTACTTACGTGTTCCCATTTATCCTCCACTTCAAGCTTATCTGAGACTCGCAATACAGAATTGTCATTACCAATTTCAGGCGTTGCCGTTCGGACCTTCCACAGCACCGAGAGTTTTCACCAAGGTGATGGCAGGAGATGATAGTCCTCCTTCGACAGCAAGGAGTCAATATAATTCCTTATCTGTAAGTTCTCCTGATAAAAGAGAGATCCAGGGAAAAGTTGGTGCAGAACATGGCACTCTCCCTGACAGTACTTCAACATCACGGTTGGATCATAAGTTTTCCAAAGTTACAATTGGAACTGACGACAAGATTGTCCTTTCTGGGGATGATACTGGACACAGAAGTACAGAGGGTATTTCTTCCAGTAGAAAAGGCTCTGGAAATCCAGAGAATGGTCAAACAAATTCTGAAACCAACAAGAGTGTCGATTCATTAAGGCATTCGGTTGTTGGGGAAGATGGTAGCGGCCTACGAGGCCATACAGTTTGGCCGATTCCATGCCAGAGTATTCCAGTGGGACCTATTTGACAAGTGGTCCGGATCCCATCTACACATGCTTCAGAGGATAATCCTGTCATCCAAAGCCAGAATTTCGCTCCTGTGGTGGCTACACAGTTCTCACCACCTAGAGGGATGCAGGTTCGGGATTCAAGACTGGATCCTGGTGACCACGGATGCAAGTCTTCGAGGCTGGGGAGCAGTCACACAGGGGGAGAGCTTCCAAGGAAGATGGTCAAGTCAAGAAGCTTGTCTTCACATAAACGTTCTGGAGTTGAGAGCCATTTACAATGGCCTTCTACAAGCGATACATCCTCTTCAAGATCAACCCGTACAGATCCAGTCGGACAATGTAACAGCAGTCGCGTACATAAACCGTCAGGGCGGAACGAAAAGCAGAGCGGCAATGGCAGAGGTGTCAAAGATCCTCCTCTGGGCAGAAAGACATGCAAAAGCTCTGTCGGCAAATTTCATTCTGAGAGTGGACAACTGGGAAGCAGACTTCCTCAGCAGACACGATCTCCATCCAGGAGAGTGGGGCCTCCACCAAGAAGTCTTCGCAGAGTTGACAGGTCTTTGGGGAATTCCTCAAATAGACATGATGGTGTCTCGTCGCAACAAGAAGCTTCAGACATATTGTTCCAGGTCAAGAGACCCTTAAGCAATAGCAGTGGATGCACTAGTGACCCAGTGGGTGTTTCGGTCGGTATATGTCTTCCCTCCACTTCCACTCATTCCGAAAGCTCTCAAAATCATAAGAAGAACAGTAGTTCGAGCGATCCTCATTGTCCCAGACTGGCCAAGGAGGGCTTGGTATCCAGATCTTCAGGAGTTGCTCATAGAAGATCCTCTGCCTTTTCTTCTCCGCGAGGACCTGCTGCAGCAGGGGCCGTGCGTGTATCATGACTTACCCTGGCTACGTTTGACGGCATGGCTGTTGAGCGCCGAATCCTAGCCTGAAAGGGTATTCCAAAAGAAGTCATCCCCACTCTTATTCAGGCCAGGAAGGGAGTAACGTCTAAACATTACACTGTATTTGGAGAAAATATGTGTCTTGGTGTGAAACCAAGAAGACTCCAATGGAACAGTTTCAGTTAGGACGTTTTCTCCATTTTCTCCAGGCGAGTGTGGATGCGGGCCTACGATTGGGTTCAATCAAGGTCCAGATTTCGGCCTTGTCCATTTCCTTTCAGAAACAATTGGCCTCCCTTCCAGAAGTTCAGACATTCGTGAAGGGGGTGCTACACATCCAACCTCCATTTGTGCCTCCTGTGGCACCATGGGATCTTAACGTGGTGTTGCGATTCCTTCAATCGGATTGGTTTGAACTTCTCCAGGAGATTGAGTTGAAATTTCTCACTTGGAAAGTGGTCATGCTGTTGGCCTTGGCATCCGCAAGAAGGGTGTCCGAGTTAGGGGCCTTGTCTCACAAAAGCCTTACTTGGTTCTCCATGAAGATAGAGCTGAGTTACGAACTCGTCAACAATTTCTTCCAAAGGTGTTTTTTTCATTCCATA
This sequence comes from Pseudophryne corroboree, assembly GCF_028390025.1. Lineage (NCBI taxonomy): Eukaryota > Metazoa > Chordata > Amphibia > Anura > Myobatrachidae > Pseudophryne > Pseudophryne corroboree. The sequence goes on along the minus strand of NC_086455.1, from coordinate 120,061,260 downwards.
TAAACCAGCCTATTGTGGTGCCAGTGGCTACTGACACCATCGCTGCTTCAAAGTCCCTAGCTGTGGTTGGGGTTTTGAGAATCTATGTCGCTAGAACGGCTCGGATAAGGAAAACAGAGGCTCTGTTTGTCCTGTATGCTCCCAACAAGATTGGGTGTCCTGCTTCTAAGCAGACTATTGCGTGCTGGATCAGAGGTACGACTCAGAACGCTCATTCCACGGCAGGATTGCCGTTACCAAATTCGGTGACTACCCATTCTACTAGAAAGGTGGGCTCGTCCTGGGCGGCTGCCCGGGGGGTCTCGGCATTACAACTTTTCCGTGCAGCTACTTGGTCAAGGGCAAACACGTTTGATAAGTTTACAAGTTTGACACCTTGGCCGATGAGGACCTACAGGTTGGTCAATCGGTGCTGCAGGTTCATCCGCACTCTCCTGCCCGTACTGGAGCTTTGGTATAACCCCATGGTACTGAAGTGGACCCCAGCATCCTCTAGGACGTATGAGAAAACAGGATTTTAATCTCTACCGGTAAATCCTTTTCTGCTGCGGGGTACACTGGGCTCCACAAGGATAGACATTGGGGGTGTAGAGTAGGATCTTGATCCAAGGCACCAACAGGCTCAAAAGCTTTGACTGTTCCCAAGATGCATAGCGCCGCCTCCTCTCTAACCCCGCCTCCCTGCACAGGAGCTCAGTTTTGTAGTTGGTGCTGGAGATAGCAGGCACGTAACCTGAGGGGCTGCTCCTGGCAGCCCTAAGAAGAGCTTTTTTTGTGAAGAAAAGTGAAGACTTCAAGGGCTGCAGCAGAGTTTAGATGTCAGGAGACATTCCCTGCTGCAGCTCCATCACTCCCCAGCGGCGCTGTACACTCCCGTGTCCTGGTTGCCGGGTACCTACAGCAGGAGGCTCCGGTTTTCTTCACGTTAGACACACACGGCTGGGGCTCTCCAGGATCACGTGGGCGCGCTTCGGGAGGTGGTAAGTGGGTCCCGTTCGCGGGACCCGCTCTTTATCGCGATCCGGCGCGGCCGGTGGGAGGCGGGCCGCGCGCGCTGGCATGGACACTGTGGCAGTACAGGCGACCCCACTAGGCCACCAGGGCACGGGCACAGGTCGGTTTCTCTCATAAACCATTTTATATTAAGCCCATAGTACCGGTGGTTATGTCCAGCAGGGGGATAGGGCTTAGACCTGTAGCCCCTCCCCCAGCCCCAGGGCGCCATTTACAGTAAATGTTCCCGCCCTGGAGCTGCATATCTCTCTCTCTCCCTCACTCCCAGTCAGTGTTTGGGCGCCATTTCTCTCATCTACACTGTTCCTGGGACTGCTTGGGCAAATCCTCCTTTGTAAAGCCGCCTGACAGTCAGCGCTGTGCCTTTACAAGACACCTAAGTATTCTACATGTCGTTTAGACAGTGATAGTTAAGAAAAAGTGCATTTGGTCAAGGTTATTTGGTACAAGTACCCTGTGATATACATCCAGTCTTTACTGTGCAGTGTAATATCTATTGATTACATAGCTATATATAAGCTAGTCCAGTGCAGTATTATTGCTTGTCATAACGTCTGCATTGTACAAACTGTGACTGTATGTGTGTGCATTGGCCTGCTGGGTGACTTCCATTTCGTGTCTCTCACTCAGCTTGCTATCCCTATATTCTATAGCCTGTGGGGGCTAGGTGCGTCAGGTTTATTATAATATAATATAGGATATTCACAAGATATACTTTCATTGTATTTTTCTTTGTGATTTTAGTCACCATATCTCTCCCGAATCCCTGTTTGTGCTGACTACACTGCACAGGGGTTTGGGTCAGGTATTGTGCTGCTGACAAATTATACTGTGTTACCTTATACTGCAAGTTATAACATGTCTGCTTATGAGGGTAACGGTTCTGGGGCTGAACACACTATGAGTGGTGCTGAAGCCGCAGATACTTTTGAGGAAAATATAGCAGCTGAGGGCTCTGGTTCTGTGGGTTCCTTGCCCCCCAGTGGGACGGTGGCAACGGGGGTCCAGAATGACCCGCCGTGGGCTACCTTCTTCACACTACTAAATACGCTAGTTACTAAACTAACGTCCCCTATGGGACCTCCTATGCCGGTCCAACCGTATATGGTCCCCGCGGTTAATCCACCGTGGGCAGATAACTTGTCCGCTCAGTTAAAGAAATTGAACCAGTCACTGACTACTAAAAAGTCTAACCCTCGCTCGCCTACAACCAAGGGGTCCTCTAAGCGGGCAATTACTTCCTCACAATCCACTGCTGTCACTGACACCTCGTCTGATGAAGATGGCGTTTACACTGACCCCACAGATTCTGCCACTGATAATACTGATGGGGATAGCAGTTCGCAAGTGGATGTTCCTGATCTATTGGAGGCTATAAAGTTGATTCTACAGATTACGGATGATCCCGAGCCATCCGTTCCTCCTAAGAAACCAGATAGGTTCAAGCGTCAGAAGGTGGTTAAACAAGTTTTACCTCTTTCTGATCACCTGGTTGATATACGTCAGGAATCCTGGGAAAATCCAGGTAAGAAGTTCGTGCCTCACAATAAGCTGCTTGCTCGCTATACCCTCGCGCCAGAGCTGTCTAAAAATTTTGACTCGCATGTGGCAAGGATGGTGGTTTCCTCAGCTCTACCTGTCACTACCGTCACGTCTCTGAAAGAGCCTACGGATAAACGTGTGGAGGGTTGTCTGAAAGCGATTTACGCCCTCACGGGTGCTGCGCAAAGGCCCACTATTGCAGCGACATGGCTTGCAGAAGCTATTGAAGCATGGGCCTAAGAGTTGGAAGCTGAAATCTCTTCTGACCATGCTAGACAATGCTTGTCATATATTGTCACATCTTCTCACTATATTAAAAAGGCGGCTTCTGATGCCGGTGTTCTTGCAGCCAAGGCTTCTACTACGTCAGTCCTGGCTCGCCGGATATTGTGGCTAAGATCCTGGTCTGTGGATCTGGATTCTAGAAAAACCCTGGAGGTACTCCCTTTTAAGGGAAATATCCTGTTCGGAGAGAACTTAAATAAGATAGTGGCTGATTTGGCTACTGCCAAAACAGCCTGTCTGCCAAGTACTGCTCCTTCTGTGCCGAAGTCTAAAAGTACTTCCTTTCGTCCTTCAGGTAAAGCAAAAGGTCAGGCGTACCACAAACAGGCCCGCACTTCCAAACCTGGTAAGCCAAAGCCCAAAAGAGCCTGGGCTGCCTGTCAGCCAGCTTTCAAGACCGATAAGCCTGCCGCATGACGGGGCGGGCCTCCCCCTGGGGTACCCCAGGGTGGGGGACCAGCTTCTAGGGTATACCCAGGAATGGTTGAGGACCACTTCAGATGCCTGGGTATGGGAAGTCGTCACTCGAGGTTACGCCATAGCCTTCAAATACCGTCCCCCTCATCGAATTTGCCTGACAGACGTCCTTTCGGACCAGACAAAGGCAAAGACTCTTTATTCGGTGGTACAGACCCTCCTGGACATAGGAGTGGTAGTACAGGTGCCTCTTACTCAGAGGGGTCAGGGGTACTATTCTCCGCTGTTTCTAGTCCCAAAACCGAATGGGTCCTCCCGGCCCATTCTCAACCTCAAGGCATTGAACAAGTTTGTGAGAATCTCCAAGTTCCATATGGAAACCCTTCGCTCTATTGTTCTGGCCGTGGAACCTGGGGATTATATGGTCTCCCTGGATATACAGGATGCTTACCTGCATATTCCTATAGCAGTGTCGCATCAGCAATACCTGAGGTTTGCGGTTGGCAACCTCCATTACCAGTTTAGGGCGTTACCTTTTTGTTTAACCACGGCTCCGCAAGTCTTCACCAAAGTTATGGCAGTGATGACGGCGGTACTCCGCCGTCAAAGGGTCAGGATCCTACCGTATCTGGACGACTTGTTGATCCTGGCAAATTCCCCCAAAATTCTCCTACGTCACCTAGATCTGACTGTCCGGTTTCTGCAAGCCCACGGGTGGCTCATCAACTGGAAGAAATCCTCCCTGGTCCCTGCTCAGAGCATGGTGCACCTGGGAGCGCTATTGGACACTCACAACCAGCGGTTGTTCTTGTCTCAGGAGAAAGTCCTGAAGCTTCAGGACAGGATTCGTTGCTTCCTCTCTCGTCCGCAAGTGTCGACATGGTGGAGTATGCTCAATTTCATTCTCGCCCTATCCAGAGGCTGATTCTGGACAAGTGGGACGGCCTGCCTCACCGGATCAGGTCTCACATGATCTCATTGACTCCGGAGATCCATCTGTCGCTGTACTGGTGGCTCCAGGACCAACGATTGTGCAGGGGTCGTCCCTTCTGGATACCCGACTGGGTCCTGTTGACGACGTATGCCAGCCTAAGGGGTTGGGGCGTGGTGTTGGAGCAACACTCCCTTCAGGGTCGGTGGACCAAGGAGGAGTCTCCTCCCGATCAACATTCTGGAATTGCGGGCGGTCTTCAACTCATTGAACCTGGCCCAACATTTAATACAGAACCATCCTGTTCAAGTACAGTCGGACAACGCCACCGCAGTGGCTTACATAAATCATCAACGCGGCACTCGAAGCCGCTTGGCAATGAAGGAAGTCTCACGGATACTTCAATGGGCGGAACGCCATCTACCGGCCATATCGGCAGTATTCATTCCGGGAGTCCTGAATTGGAAAGCGGACTTTCTCAGTCGTCAGGACGTACACACCGGAGAGTGGAGCCTCCATCCAGAAGTGTTTCAACTCCTAGTGAAAAGGTGGGGCCTTTCAGACGTGGATCTGATGGCGTCTCGACACAATCACAAGGTTCCGGTCTTCGGAGCAAGGACAAGGGAACCTCAAGCACCATTCGTGGATGCGCTGGCGGTGCCATGGAAGTTTTGGCTGCCGTACGTGTTCCCTCCAGGGTCCCTCCTGCCCAGGGTAATTCGGAAGTTCAAGTAGGAAGGAGGAATCCTGCTTCTCATATCTCCAGCGTGGTTCAGACGGCACTGGTTCTCAGACCTTCAGGGCTTCTCATCAGAGCGTCCAATTCTACTTCCTCAATGCCCAGACCTCCTCATTCAGGGCCCCTGTGTCTATCAGGACCTGGCCCGGCTGTCTTTGACGGCGTGGCTCTTGAAGCTTCCGTCTTGAGGGCTAAAGGGTTTTCTGAGGCGGTCATTCAAACTAGGTTGCGGGCCCGGAAACCGGCTTCTGCTCGGATTTACCATAGGGTCTGGCATTCTTACTTTGTTTGGTGCGCATCTAACAATTATGACGCTTCCAAGTTTAGTACAGCCAAGCTTTTGGCTTTTCTTCAGCAGGGCCTGGACTTAGGTCTGCGTCTGGCCTCGCTCAAGGTTCATATTTCTGCCTTGTCGGTGTGGTTTCAGAGAAAAATTGCGACCTTACCTGATGTTCATACCTTTACTCAGGGTGTGTTGCGTATCCAACCTCCCTGTGTCCCGCCTGTGGCTTCTTGGGACTTGTCGGTGGTTTTGGAGGCGTTACAAGAGTCTCCGTTTGACCCTCTTGGTTCAGCTGATCTTAAGTGGCTTTCCCTTAAGGTGGTGTTTCTGCTGGCTATTGCCTGTGCTAGAAGAGTGTCGGATTTGGGTACCTTGTCTTGTAGTTCCCCATATCTGATATTTCACTGTGACCGGGCGGTTCTTAGGACTCGTCCCGGATATTTACCTATGGTGGTTTCTTCGTTACACCTTAATCAGGAGATTGTGGTTCCGGCCCTTGTCTCTACTGACTTGTCTCCCAAAGAGCGGTCTTTGGATGTGGTACGGGCTCTCCGTATCTATGTGAAGAGAACTGCTTCTATTAGGAAATCTGATTCTCTCTTTGTTCTGTTTGGTTTTCACAAACGTGGTTGGCCTGCTCATAAGCAGACTTTGGCCAGATGGATTAGAATGGTGATTGCACATGCTTATGTGAAGGCTGGTCTGTCAGCTCCTGCTCACATTACGACCCATTCTACTCGGTCTGTTGGACCTTCTTGGGCGTCCCGCCGTGGTGCGACCCTTGAACAATTGTGCAAGGCGGCTTTGTGGTCCTCAGTGAACACGTTCATAAGGTTCTATGCCTTCGATACTGCCGATTCCCAGGATGCTTCCTTTGGACACCGGGTTCTTGTGCCCGCTACAGTGCATCCCCTCCCATAAGGAACTGCTTTAGGACATCCCCAATGCCTATCCTTGTGGAGCCCAGTGTACCCGCAGCAGAAAACGAGATTTATGGTAAGAACTTACCTTTGTTAAATCTCTTTCTGTGAGGTTCACTGGGCTCCACAAGGCGCCCACCCTGACGCACTTAGCTTCTTTGGGTTGGTATGGCATTAGCCGCTGACACTTCTCCTGTCGTGAGAGTGTGGTGTATGTGACTACTAACTGTTGTCGTCTCTTTTCCTGCTAATGCATTGGGCTGGTTAACTAAAAACTGAGCTCCTGTGCAGGGAGGCAGGGTTAGAGAGGAGGCGGCGATATGCATCTTGGGAACAGTCAAAGCTTTTGAGCCTGTTGGTGCCTCGGATCAAGATTCTACTTACACCCCCTGTGTCTATTCTTGTGGAGCCCAGTGTACCTCGCAGAAAGAGAATTAACAAAGGTAAGTTCTTACCATAAATCTCGTTTTCTCCTAGTCTGTATAGGATGCTGGGCACTCACCCAGTGCGTACTTTACCTGCAGTTGTTATTTTGTTGAAAATGTTTTCAGCACGTTCGATGTAATGTTCATGCTGTTGGCATGTGTTTTGTTGTATACCATGTTGTGCGGCATGGTTGAAGTGTGAGCTGGTGTAAATCTCACCGTTAACTTTACAGTAAATCGTTTCCTCGAAATGTCCGTCTCCCTGGGCACAACTCCTATACTGAGGTCTGGAGGAGGGGCATAGAGGGAGGAGCCAGTTCACACTCTAGAAAAGTCTTAAAGTGCCCATGGCTCCTGCGGAACCGTCTATACCCCATGGTACTGAAGTGGACCCCAGCATCCTCTACGGACTAGGAGAAAAGGATTTACAGGTAGGTATTAAAATCCTGTTTTTCCTGCCTGCAGTTGGATGCAAGTGGAAGATCAGTCCCTCCAGATATCTGTATGGTACCAGGGGGTTGTAGAAGGGAGGGTAGGCTGTGTAAAGGCTGTGTCACCTATTAAGGGACACAGTCAGCGCTGGTTTAGGGTCTCCCTATACCTGTAATAGCGCTGTGTGTGGGTTGGCTCCAAACTCTCTGCCATTCTTGGGGGGAGCGGGGGGGGGGGGGGGGGGGGACTCTGTCTGCCCAGTACACTGTATGTATGTGGGGTGATTGGTGTGTATTAGCAAACATGTCTAGAGACTCTGCCATATGCTGCAGAGGATTTATCTTCTCAGGAAGATCCCATCCCATGTAATCAGGATTGCACTGTTGTAGCGCAGATCCCAGCTAGAGAATCGGAGTGGTTAGACTCTCTTAGGGGCACTATTTCTCAGATTTCTGAAAGGGTTGCTAGAACTGAGCATGCCACTCAGGTACTGCAATCCTCTATGGTTGTATGGTCTGATACTGCTCCCTCAGGGTCCCCTGCGGTACATTCTCACAAACATGCACTTGCCATGATTATGCAGGATGACACGGATACTGATTCTAACACTGCAGACGGTGACGGGAATGTGTCGAGGGGGACGGCATCACTTGCAAAGGGGGTGCAGTTGATGATTGAAGCAGTATGGGATGTGTTGCACATTTCTGACACAACTCCTGAGCAGGTTAAGGAGGCTTTTCTCTGACGTCCTAGTGGATGCTGGGAACTCCGTAAGGACCATGGGGAATAGCGGCTCCGCAGGAGACTGGGCACAAAAGTAAAGCTTTAGGACTACCTGGTGTGCACTGGCTCCTCCCCCTATGACCCTCCTCCAAGCCTCAGTTAGATTTTTGTGCCCGGCCGAGAAGGGTGCACACTAGGGGCTCTCCTGAGCTTCTTAGTGAAAGTTTAGTTTTAGGTTTTTTATTTTCAGTGAGACCTGCTGGCAACAGGCTCACTGCATCGAGGGACTAAGGGGAGAAGAAGCGAACCTGCCTGCTTGCAGCCAGCTTGGGCTTCTTAGGCTACTGGACACCATTAGCTCCAGAGGGACCGAACACAGGCCCAGCCTCGGAGCTCGGTCCCAGAGCCGCGCCGCCGGCCCCCTTACAGAGCCAGAAGCAAGAAGAGGTCCGGAAAAATCGGCGGCAGAAGACATCAGTCTTCAACAAGGTAGCGCACAGCACTGCAGCTGTGCGCCATTGTTACTCAGGCACACTTCACACTTCGGTCACTGAGGGTGCAGGGCGCTAGGGGGGGGCGCCCTGAGCAGCAATGTAAACACCTTGGCTGGCATAAATACACCACATATAACCCCCAGGGCTATATGGATGTATTTTAACCCCTGCCAGAACTCACCAAAAAGCGGGAGAAAAGGCCGCCGAGAAGGGGGCGGAGCCTATCTCCTCAGCACACGGGCGCCATTTTCCATCACAGCTCCGCTGGAAGGACGTCTCCCTGACTCTCCCCTGCAGTCCTGCACTACAGAAAAGGGTAAAAAAGAGAGGGGGGCACTAATTTGGCGCAGTTTTAATACTAACAGCAGCTATAAAGGGAAAAGCACATTTTATAGTGGTATTCCTGTCTATATATAGCGCTCTGGTGTGTGCTGGCATACTCTCCCTCTGTCTCCCCAAAGGGCTAGTGGGGTCCTGTCCTCTATCAGAGCATTCCCTGTGTGTGTGCGGTGTGTCGGTACGATTGTGTTGACATGTTTGAGGAGGAAAATGAGATGGAGGCGGAGCAATTGCCTATTATAGAGTTGTCACCCCCTAGGGAGTCGACACCTGAGTGGATGAGCTTATGGAAGGAATTGCGTGACAGTGTCAGCTCTTTACGACAGACAGTTGACGACATGAGACAGCCGGCTACTCAGCTTGTGCCTGTCCAGGGGTCTCAAACGCCATCAGGGGCTTTAAAACGCCCGTTACCTCAAATGGCAGACACAGACACGGATACTGACTCCAGTGTCGATGATGAGGAGACAAACGTGACTTCCACTAGGGCCACACGTTACATGATTGAAGCAATTAAAAATGTATTGCATATCTCTGATAATACAAGTACCACTAAAAAGGGTATTATGTTTGGTGAGAAAAAACTGCCTGTAGTTTTTCCTGTATCCGAGGAATTAAATGAAGTGTGTGATGAGGCGTGGGTTTCCCCCGATAAAAAACTGATAATTCCTAAAAGGTTATTGGCATCGTACCCTTTCCCGCCAGAGGATAGGGCACGTTGGGAAACACCCCCTAGGGTGGATAAAGCGCTCACACGCTTGTCTAAACAGGTAGCACTACCCTCTCCTGATACGGCCGCCCTAAAGGAACCTGCCGATAGAAAGCTGGAGAATATCCTAAAATGTATATACACTCACACGGGTGTTATACTGCGACCAGCAATCGCCTCAGCCTGGATGTGCAGTGCGGGCCTGGCGTGGTCGGATTCCCTGACTGAAAATATTGATACCCTAGATAGGGACAGTATATTACTGACTATAGAGCATTTGAAGGATGCATTTCTATATATGCGTGATGCACAGAGGGATATTTGCCGACTGGCATCAAGAGTTAGCGCGCTGTCCATTTCTGCAAGAAGAGGTTATGGACGCGGCAGTGGTCAGGTGATGCGGATTCTAAAAGGCACATGGAAGTATTGCCTTATAAGGGGGAGGAGTTATTTGGGGTAGGTCTATCAGACCTGGTAGCCACGGCAACTGCTGGAAAATCCACATTTTAACCCCAGGTAGCTTCTCAACCTAAGAAGACGCCGTATTATCAGGCGCAGTCCTTTCGGCCCCATAAGGGCAAGCGGGCAAAAGGCGCCTCATTTCTGCCCCGTGGCAGAGGGAGAGGAAAAAGGCTGCAACAAACAGCCAGTTCCCAGGAACAAAAGCCCTCTCCCGCCTCCGCAAAGTCCTCAGCATGACGCTGGGGCTTTACAAGCGGACTCAGGCACGGTGGGGGCCCGTCTCAAGAATTCGAGACGTCTCCCCCTCGCCGTTTTCTAAAGTCTGCTTTACCGACGTCTCCCTCAGACAGGGAGGCAGTATTGGAAGCCATTCACAAGCTGTATTCCCAGCAGGTGATAATCAAGGTACCCCTCCTACAACAGGGAAAGGGGTACTATTCCACACTATTTGTGGTACCGAAGCCGGACGGCTCGGTGAGACCAATTTTAAACCTAAAATCCTTGAACACTTACATACAAAGGTTCAAATTCAAGATGGAGTCTCTCAGAGCAGTGATTGCAAACCTGGAAGAAGGGGACTATATGGTGTCTCTGGACATCAAAGATGCTTACCTCCATGTCCCAATTTACCCTTCTCACCAAGGGTACCTCAGGTTTGTGGTACAGAACTGTCACTATCAGTTTCAGACGCTGCCGTTTGGATTGTCCACGGCACCCCGGGTCTTTACCAAGGTAATGGCCGAAATGATGATACTCCTTCGAAGGAAGGGAGTTTTAGTTATCCCTTACTTGGACGATCTCCTGATAAGGGCAAGATCCAGGGAACAGTTGGAAGTCGGGGTAGCACTATCTCAGATAGTGCTGCGCCAGCACGGTTGGATTCTCAATATTCCAAAATCGCAGCTGATCCCGACGACACGACTTCTATTCCTAGGGATGATCCTGGACACAGTCAAAAAAAAAAAAAAAAAAAAAGGTGTTTCTCCCGGAGGAGAAAGCCAGGGAGTTATCCGAACTAGTCAGAAATCTCCTAAAACCAGGCCAAGTCTCAGTGCATCAATGCACAAGGGTCCTGGGAAAGATGGTGGCTTCTTACGAAGCAATCCCATTCGGCAGATTCCACGCAAGAACCTTCCAGTGGGATCTGCTAGACAAATGGTCCGGGTCGCATCTTCAGATGCATCAGCGGATAATCTTGTCACCAAGGACAAGGGTGTCTCTCCTGTGGTGGTTGCAGAGTGCTCATCTTCTAGAGGGCCGCAGATTCGGCATTCAGGACTGGGTCCTGGTGACCACGGATGCCAGCCTGAGAGGCTGGGGAGCAGTCACACAGGGAAGAAATTTCCAGGGCTTGTGGTCAAGCCTGGAGACATCACTTCACATAAATATCCTGGAGCTAAGGACCATCTACAATGCTCTAAGCCTAGCAAGACCTCTGCTTCAAGGTCAGCCAGTGCTGATCCAGTCAGACAACATCACGGCAGTCGCCCACGTAAACAGACAGGGCGGCACAAGAAGCAGGGGGGCAATGGCAGAAGTTGCAAGGATTCTTCGCTGGGCGGAAAATCATGTGATAGCACTGTCAGCAGTGTTCATTCCGGGAGTGGACAACTGGGAAGCAGACTTCCTCAGCAGACACGACCTCCACCCGGGAGAGTGGGGACTTCACCCAGAAGTCTTCCACATGATTGTGAACCGTTGGGAAAAACCAAAGGTGGACATGATGGCGTCCCGCCTCAACAAAAAAAAAAAAACTAGACAGGTATTGCGCCAGGTCAAGGGACCCTCAGGCAATAGCTGTGGACGCTCTGGTAACACCGTGGGTGTACCAGTCAGTGTATGTGTTCCCTCCTCTGCCTCTCATACCCAAGGTACTGAGAATCATAAGAAGGAGAGGAGTAAGGACTATACTCGTGGCTCCGGATTGGCCAAGAAGGACTTGGTACCCGGAACTTCAAGAGATGCTCACAGAGGACCCGTGGCCTCTACCTCTAAGAAGGGACCTGCTCCAGCAGGGACCCTGTCTGTTCCAAGACTTACCGCGGCTGCGTTTGACGGCATGGCGGTTGAACGCCGGATCCTGAAGGAAAAAAGGCATTCCGGATGAAGTCATCCCTACCCTGATCAAAGCCAGGAAGGATGTAACCGTACAGCATTATCACCGTATTTGGCGTAAATATGTTGCGTGGTGCGAGGCCAGGAAGGCCCCTACAGAGGAATTTCAACTGGGTCGTTTCCTGCATTTCCTGCAAACAGGACTGTCTATGGGCCTAAAATTAGGGTCCATTAAGGTTCAAATTTCGGCCCTGTCGATTTTCTTCCAGAAAGAACTGGCTTCAGTTCCTGAAGTTCAGACGTTTGTCAAGGGGGTACTGCATATACAGCCTCCTTTTGTGCCTCCAGTGGCACCTTGGGATCTCAATGTAGTTTTGGGGTTCCTAAAATCACATTGGTTTGAACCACTCACCACTGTGGACTTAAAATATCTCACATGGAAAGTGGTAATGCTGTTGGCCCTGGCTTCGGCCAGGCGTGTGTCAGAATTGGCGGCTTTATCCTATAAAAGCCCTTACCTGATTTTTCATACGGACAGGGCAGAATTGAGGACTCGTCCTCAATTTCTCCCTAAGGTGGTTTCAGCGTTTCACCCGAACCAGCCTATTGTGGTACCTGCGGCTACTAGGGACTTGGAGGACTCCAAGTTGCTGGACGTAGTCAGGGCCCTGAAAATATATGTTTCCAGGACGGCTGGAGTCAGAAAATCTGACTCGCTGTTTATCCTGTATGCACCCAACAAGCGGGGTGCTCCTGCTTCTAAGCAGACTATTGCTCGTTGGATTTGTAGTACAATTCAGCTTGCACATTCTGTGGCAGGCCTGCCACAGCCAAAATCTGTAAAAGCCCATTCCACAAGGAAGGTGGGCTCATCTTGGGCGGCTGCCCGAGGGGTCTCGGCTTTACAACTTTGCCGAGCAGCTACTTGGTCAGGGGCAAACACGTTTGCTAAATTCTACAAATTTGATACCCTGGCTGAGGAGGACCTGGAGTTCTCTCATTCGGTGCTGCAGAGTCATCCGCACTCTCCCGCCCGTTTGGGAGCTTTGGTATAATCCCCATGGTCCTTACGGAGTTCCCAGCATCCACTAGGACGTCAGAGAAAATAAGAATTTACTTACCGATAATTCTATTTCTCGTAGTCCGTAGTGGATGCTGGGCGCCCATCCCAAGTGCGGATTGTCTGCAATACTTGTACATAGTTATTGTTACAAAAATCGGGTTATTATTGTTGTGAGCCATCTTTTCAGAGGCTCCTCTGTTATCATGCTGTTAACTGGGTTCAGATCACAGGTTGTACGGTGTGATTGGTGTGGCTGGTATGAGTCTTACCCGGGATTCAAAATCCTTCCTTATTGTGTACGCTCGTCCGGGCACAGTATCCTAACTGAGGCTTGGAGGAGGGTCATAGGGGGAGGAGCCAGTGCACACCAGGTAGTCCTAAAGCTTTACTTTTGTGCCCAGTCTCCTGCGGAGCCGCTATTCCCCATAGTCCTTACGGAGTTCCCAGCATCCACTACGGACTACGAGAAATAGAATTATCGGTAAGTAAATTCTTATTTTTTCACTGACAGTAAAAAGGCCCTGCTCACCCTCCCAGCATCTAAGGAATTAAATGCTATCTTTGAAAAACCCTGGAAAATGCGGAGAAAAAATTCCAGATCCCTAAGAGGGTCTTGGTTGCTTTTCCCTTCCCAGAGGAAGATAGAAAGAAGTAGGAGCCTCCGCCGATAGTTGACGCCTCTGTCTCCAGGCTGTCGAAACAGGTGGTTTTACCAGTCCCGGGATCTACCGCGTTGAAGGACCCGGCAGATCGCAAGGTGGACGCTACGCTCAAATCCATATACACGGCCTCAGGGGCTATATTGCGGCCTACTATTGCCTGTGCATGGATTTCAAAAGCAATAGCTAGGTGGTCAATCACTCTGCAGGAGGACTTGACTACGATGGATAAAGGTGACGTTGATTTATTTTTACGTAATATTCAGGATTCTGCTGGGTTCCTGGTAGATTCCAGGAAGGACCTGGGTTCCATGGCTGCGGGGATCTCCTCCATGTCCGTCTCAGCTCGCAGGGGTCTCTGGCTGCGCCAATGGTCTCCGGACGCGGAATCCAGGAAAAGTGTGGAGGGCTTACCCTATACAGGTAAGGCTTTCTTTGGGGAGGCGCTGGATGCGTGGATTGCCACGGCTACCGTGGGTAAGTCTCTTTTTCTCCCCTCAGCTGCACCGGCTACGAAGAAGCCTTTTACACCAGCCACGTCACAGTCCTTTCGGCCTGTGAGGCCTAGAAAGAACAAACCTCACACCTTCTTCAGAGGTGGTCGTGCTAAAGGAAAAAAGCCTGCTCCCGCAGGTTCCCTAGACCAGAAGCCTGCTTCTGGTACCCTAAAGTCCTCCGCATGACGGTGGACAGCACAGCCTGGAGGAAGGTCAGGTGGGAGCAAGACTCCGGCATTTCAGCCACGTCTGGATGTCGTCTGGCCTTGACCCTTGGGTACAGGATATAGTGTCCAGGGGGTACAGGCTGGAGTTTCAAACTCTCCCACCTCACCGTTTCTTCAAATCAGGCTTGCCAGCTCTACCGGCAGACATAACAATTCTTATGGATGCTCACCGAAAATTGGTAGTGTACGAGGTCATTGTTCCAGTTCCGCCTCATCAGTGGAACAAGGGTTACTATTCGAACCTTTTCGTGTTACCGAAGCCGGATGGTTCGGTATGGCCAATTCTAAACTTAAAATCTTTGAACCCTTTTCTCAGGGAGTTCAAATTCAAGATGGAGTCTCTGAGAGCTGTCATCTCAGGACTGACGGAGGGGGAGTTCCTGGTGTCCCTGGACATCAAGGATGTGTACCTCCACATTCCCATTTGGTCGCCGCATCAGGCATATCTCAGGTTTGCACTGTTAGACGATCACTATCAGTTTCAGGCACTGCCGTTCGGCCTCTCTACAGCACCGAGGGTCTTCACCAAGGTGATGGCAGAGATGATGGTTCTCCTCCGCAAGCAAGGAGTGAACATAATTCCATATCTGGATGATCTCCTGATCAAGGCGTCATCCAGGGAGAAGTTGTTAAGATCCATTGCTCTCATGACACAACTGCTCAAGGAGCACGGTTGGATTCTAAACCTTCCTAAGTCTCATCTGGAGCCGACAAGGAGGCTGTCTTTCCTGGGGATGATCCTAGACACGGAAGTGCAGAGGGTGTTTATACCACCAGTGGAGAAAGCATTGGTGATTCAAACAATGGTCTGGGATGTCTTGAAGCCTACCCGGGTATTGGTTCATCAGTGCATCCGCCTTCTGGGGAAGATGGTTGCCTCCTACGAGGCTCTGCAGTACGGAAGGTTTTATGCTTGATCCTTTCAACTGGATCTCTTGGACCAGTGGTCGAGATCTCACCTACGCATGCACCAGAGGATACATCTGTATCCGAAAGCCAGGATTTCGCTCCTCTGGTGGCTACAACTACCACACCTTCTGGAGGGCCGAAGGTTCGAAGTTCAGGACTGGATCCTTCTAACCACGGATGCAAGTCTAAGAGGTTGGGGAGCAGTCGCTCAAGGGGAGACCTTCCAAGGAAGGTGGTCGAGTCAGGAGTCCCTTTTTTCGATAAACATCCTGGAGCTAAGAGCCATATACAATGGCCTTCTTCAAGCAGCACACCTTCTACAGAATCGGGTTGTTCAGGTGCAGTCGGACAATGTGACCACAGTGGCCTACATAAACAGACAAGGCGGAAAAAGAGCAGGGCTGCAATGTCAGAGGTGACAAAAATCCTCCTCTGGGCAGAAAGGCACGTTGTAGCGATGTCAGCAATCTTCATTCCGGGAGTAGACAACTGAGAAGCGGACTTCCTCAGCAGACACGACCTCCATCCAGGAGAGTTGGGCCTCCACCCGGAGGTGTTCGAGGAGGTAACCGGTTGGTGGGGGGGTTCCTTACATAGACATGATGGCCTCCCGCCTCAACAAGAAGCTGTGGAGGTACTGTTCCAGGTCGAGGGACCCACAGTCAGTGGCGGTGGACACTCTAGTAATGCCGTGGGTGTTCACGTCAGTGTATGTATTCCCTCCACTTCTTCTAATTCCAAGTGTTCTACAACTTGTAAAAAGAACAAATGTTCTGGCAATCCTCATTGCTCCAGACTGGCCAAGGAGGGCTTGGTACGCAGACCTGCTGGATCTACTGCTGGAAAATGCAAGGCCCCTTCCTCTTCGGGAGGATCTACTACTGCAGGAGCCGTTCGCTTATTAAGACTTACCACGGCTACAATTGACGGCATGGCGGTTGAGCGCCAGATCTTAGCTCGGAAGGGTATTCCGAGTGAGGTTATTCCTACCCTGATACAGGCTAGGAAGGGGGTAACATCTAAACATTACCATCGAATTTGGAAAATATATGCGTCTTGGTGTGAATCCAAGAAATTTCCTGCGGTGGAGTTTCAACTTGGACGTTTTTTCCTTTTCACGCAAGCAGGTGTGGATATGGGCCTGAGATTGGGCTCCATCAAGGTCCAGATCTCAGCTTTGTCCATTTTCTTCCAGAAACAATTGGCTGTCCTCCCTGAGGTTCAGACCTTTTTAAAAGGGGTTCTGCACATCCAGCCTACCTTTGTGGCGCCAACGGCACCCTGGGATCTTGATGTGGTGTTGCATTTTCTGCAATCGGATTGGTTTGAGCCTCTACAGGAGGCTGAAATCAAGTTTCTCACGTGGAAGGAGGTAACTTTGTTGGCCTTGGCTTCGGCTCGACGTGTGTCGGAATTCGAGGCTTTGTCCTGTAAAAGTCTCTATCTGGTCTTTCATGAAGATAGGGCGGAACAACAGTTCCTTCCTAAGGTTGTGTCGGCTTTTCATATCAACCAACCTATTGTGGCTACTGACTCCTCAATTGTTTCAATGGCCTTGAATGTTGTGAGGGCTTTGAAGATTTATGTGAAGAGGATGGCACGTCACCGAAAATCTGACTCTTTGTTTGTCCTCTATAATCCCAAGAAAATTGGGTGTCCTGCTTCTAAGCTGTCGATTTCCCCTCTGGATCAGGTTCACCATCTTGCATGCATATTCTACGGCAGGATTGCTGTGTCCAAAATCTGTTAAGGCCCACTCTACTCGTAAGGTGGGTTCTTCCTGGGCGGCTGCCCAGGGTGTCTCGGCTGTACAGCTTTGCCGAGCAGCTACTTGGTCAGGATAGAACACGTTTGCTAAGTTTTACAAGTTCAATTCTTTGGACCCTAATGACCTCAAGTTTGGTCAAGCAGTTCTGCAGGAGCCTGCGCGCAATCCCTCCCGTTCTGGGAGCTTTGGTACATCCCCATGGTACTAATATGGACCCCAGCATCCTCTAGGACTTAACAGAAAATAGGATTTTAATTACCTACCAGTAATCCCTTTTCTCGTAGTCCGTAGAGGATGCTGGGCGCCCGCCCAGCGCTTCTTTATCCTGCAGTGGTTGTTTGGTTCAGTACTGCCTGGTTCCTAGGTAAGTTCTGCGTTCTTTACTGTTTCAGTACTGTTTCAGCTGTTGCTGAGTTCTCCGGCTTGTTGGACGGATTTGCCTTGTTGTGGGAGCTGGTATAAATCTCGCCACTATCTGTGTATTTCCTTCTCTCGAAGTATGTTGTTTCTTCGGGCACAGTTTCTAGACCAGGGGTGGGCAATTATTTCAGCTGGGGGGCCGCTTAACACTTCCAGCGAATATTCGAGGGCCACACACAAAATACTCAGAGTCCCCTTTTTACACATTACGGCAGACAGCGTGCCCTTTTTTACACATTACGGCAGACAGCGTCCCTCTTTTTACACATTACTGCAGACAGCGTTCTCATTTTTTTACACAATACGGCAGACAGTGTGCTCTTTTTACACATTACGGCAGACAGCATCCCCTTTTTACACATTACAGCAGACAGCGCCCCCGTTTTTACACATTACGGCAGACAGCATCCCCTTTTTACACATTACAGCAGACAGCGCCCCCGTTTTTACACATTACGGCAGACAGCGTCCCCCTTTTTACACATTAAGGCAGACAGCGTCCCCCTTTTTACACATTACGGCAGACAGTGTCCCCCTTTTTTTACACATTACGGCAGACAGTGTCCCCTTTTTACACATTACGGCAGACAGCGTTCCCCTTTTTATACATTACGGCAGACAGTCCCTACCCCCCTTTCCTCCCCTCCCCTAAACCCATATTGCAGTTTTTAACTCCCCTCCCTCCCCACCCCTAAACCCATATTGCAGTTTTTAACTCCCCTCCCTCCCCACCCCTAAACCTATATGGCAGCTTAAGAACTGATCCAGGGGTTGGCTGGACAGGGGGTTTACCTGTTTGACACAGTGGCAGACGATCCCCGTTGTCCGATGATCCGCGCTGCTGCCGGCCGGAGTCACCACTGATGTGGCCTCTCCTGCTCCAGCTCGCTGCCCGCTGCTTCTCCTCACTGGCCACCGCTCAATCTCCTCCTCACAGGCCGCCGCTCCTGCTCACTGCAGTGCCCGCTCCCGTGCCGCCCAGCTAACAGAGGAAATCCCAGTCAGCTGACCCTGTGACGTGACCGGGATTTCCTCAGCGGCGCCGCGTCTGAGAGCAGTGCAATGACAAGCGGCCTGTCGGGCCGCTTTTCATTGCACTCTGGTGGGGCACAGCGGGCCAGGCAGGATCGGTCCGCGGGCCGCCTGTTGCCCACCCCTATTCTAGACTGAGTCTGGTAGGAGGGGCATAGAGGGAGGAGCCAGCCCTCACTGTTAAACTCTTAAAGTTCCAATGGCTCCTGGTGGACCCGTCTATACCCCATGGTACTAATATGGACCCCAGCATCCTCTACTGACTACGAGAAAAGGATTTAACGGTAGGTAATTAAAATCCTATTTTCTTTACTGTATAAGGCTGTGTAGTGATGTGGGAGACAGACGTCTCCTACTTAGCTCCGATCATAAACATGGTTAACATCTGCCATAAAGCTGGTCCAGCATCCATGCGCAGCTACCCGTTTGCAGTATATACTCACCGTCTGGAGAGCAGTATGAAACTCCAATTCACTCCAGCTCTGCTCCATCACCACTGTACATGTAACAGTGGGTATAGCTGTACTTCTATCTATCTATAAGCCAACACCACTTGTTAAGTAACTGGGTCATTCATACAGTAGTTTGAGTCATCCAGTGGTGTGTGCCTATATAACTCTACAATATCAACACCTGCACACACATCATTCCCAACAACCCTGTCTGTGAGAGAAGGCCCCGTCCCCTGTGCTTTCCTCAGTTCGGCACTTGGTCAAGCAGACTCAGACAGCACCAATTACCCTGGCCGTGAGCTGCCTTTAAGGCAGTATGTGTCTGCAATCATCAGCGGCTCAGATGGCAAACTGATGCAGCTGCACACACACAAGGTTAGCCCTGCCTCCCTGAGGTAAGGTGCAGGTTCCTCAGGCAGTGGGGCCCACTCTACTTCCTTTGCTGGGTGACTTTCCTCAAAATGACTGACTTTGCTCAAGATGGCCCAGGGGAAAACTCATTGCTGGTCTGTGTAGCAGTGGGACCCTTAGTCCCCAGGGGCTCTGGTGCAGTGCACCTGCTACACCAATGGTAGTTCCACCTCTGCCATGAACGCAGTAATACAGATGTGCATCCTTACACACCACCATCGGTTACACCAGCACTTGGCAGGTGCAGCATCTGTCTGACTCTGGCCCCAAATGTGAGCAGTGTGCATCTCTGTATGCAGCTGCTTTCACTGATATGCCTATGACACTCCCATATGTCGTAACATCTCCCTGCATCTTTACCCACCCCTCTGTTACCTCCCAGTCAGCATCCAGGAACACCCCTTGCATTTCTGCAACCGTGCCTCAGTTTGTGCTGCTACTCTATATGAACAAAATCAGGACACATGCACAATGCGTTATCAGCCACACGGCACCCATTGTTTTGTTTCTTAGGAGTATATGTAGCAAAGTATAGAGAGAGTTAAAATGAAGAGATATAAAGTACAGGTTGAGTATCCCATATCTAAAATGATTGGGACCAGAAGTATTTTGGATATCGGATTCAGTGCCGTAACTAGACATTTTAGCACTGTGTGCAAGAATCGCGTGCAAAAATATAGGGGCTTGGCTTCAGGGGAAGGGGCATGGCCACAGCTCCCTTTTAGACATTACGACATACAGAGTCCCCTTTTTACACATTATGGTAGACAGCGTCCCCTTTTTACACATTACGGCAGACAGCGTCCCCTTTTTACACATTACGACAGAGTCCCCTTTTTACACATTGCAGCAGGCAGCGTCCCCTTTTTACACATTACAGCAGGCAGCGTCCCTCTTTTTACACATTGCGGCAGACAGTCCCCCTTTTTACACATTACGGCAGACAGCGTCCCCCTTTTTACACATTGCGGCAGACAGTCTCCTTTTTACACATTACGACAGACAGCATCCCCCTTTTTACACATTGCGACAGACAGTCCCCCTTTTTACACATTACGGCAGGCAGCGTCCCCTTTTTACACATTACAGCAGGCAGCGTCTCCCTTTTTACAAATTCCGGCAGACAGCATCCCCCTTTTTACACATTACTGCAGACAGCGTCCCCCTTTTTACACATTGCAGCAGTCAGTCCCCCTTTTTACACATTACAGCAGACAGCGTCCCCCTTTTTACACATTACGGCAACAGCTCCCCATTTTTTTACACATTAGGCACAGTGAGAGAGAAAGAGTGTGTGTGTATGCGTGTGTGTGTAGTGTGGGGTGTGTTTGTGTCACCTGTGCAACGACAGCATCCTACATTAGTGCTCCCTCTCCAATACACAGCCGGCGCCCCGTCCCTTACACAGGCGCCGGGACTCACAGGCTGCAGGCGGGATACGGAGGTGAGGTAAGATGCGGGGGTGAGGCGCCGGGACTCACAGGCTGCAGGCAGGATACAGAGGTGAGTTGCGTTACATTAGTGCTCCCTCTCCAATACACAGTCGGCGCCCCGTCCCTTACACAGGCGCCGGGACTCACAGGCTGCAGGCAGGATACGGAGGTGAGGTGCGATGCGGGGGTGAGGCGCCGGGACTCACAGGCTGCAGGCGGAATACGAGCGCCACTCCCCGTCCCTTACCCACTCACAGGCGCCGGGACTCACAGGGCGCAGGCGGGATACAGGGGGTGAGGTGCGCTACAACGCCGGCGCCAGGCTTCAACTAGTGCCTCACTGGGTACAGCGGTCGTGCGGGGGGGGGGGGGGGGGGGTGCCGATGGTGCGCCTTCAGTGCATTTGCGCTGTGGGCAAGGCACCAACGGCACACACCTAGTTACGGCTCTGATCGGATTTTTCCGTATTTTGGAATAATTGCATGCCATAATGAGATATCATGGCGATGGGATCAAAGTCTAAGCACAGAATGCATTTATGTTTCATATACACCTTATACAGCCTGAAGGTCATTTTAGCCAATATTTTTTATAACTTTGTGCATTAAACAAAGTTTGTGTACATTGGCCCTCATTCCGAGTTGTTCGCTCGCTAGCTGCTTTTAGCAGCATTGCAAACGCTAGGCCGCCGCCCTCTGGGAGTGTATCTTAGCTTAGCAGAATAGCAAACGAAAGAGTAGCAGAATTGCTACTAAATATTTTCTTGCAGTTTCTGAGTAGCTCCAGACCTACTTCTAGATTGCGATCAGCTCGGTCCGTTTAGTCCTTGGTTTGACGTCACAAACACGCCCTGCGTTCGGCCAGACACTCCCCGCGTTTTTCCCTGACACGCCTGCTTTTTTTAGCACACTCCCGGAAAACGCTCAGTTACCACCCAGAAACGCCCCTTTCCTGTCAATCACTCACCGATCAGCAGTGCGACTGAAAAGCGCCGCACAGACAACAGCAAAACTGCTAAGTTTTTAGTTAAATCACTAAGCGCATGCGCGCTGCATACCATGCGCATTTAGCAACAAATCGCAGCATAGCAAAAATCGGCAACGAACGAACAACTCGGAATGACCACCATTGAGCCATCAGAAAACAAAGGTTTCATTATCTCAGTCTCACTTAAAAAATACAGGGGCAGATGTATTAACCTGGAGAAGGCATAAGGAAGTGATAAACCAGTGATATGTGCAAGATGATAAAGGCACCAGCCAATCAGCTCCAATATGTAAATTAACAGTTAGGATCTGATTGGCTGCTGCCTTTATCACCTTGCACATATCACTGGTTTATCACTTCCTTATGCCTTCTCCAGGTTAATACATCTGCCCCATAGTATTTCGGAATGCTCCGTATTTGGATATGTGATACTCAACCTGTACTAACTTACATCGTACAGCTGTGTTTGAAAAAAGCTGATTGGTTAGTGCTTTATCTTTCTCTACATTATCTCTCTCCATGCTTTGATAAATACCCTCTTGAATTGTATGGGTTCGCCAACTCAATCTTCAGGACCCAAACAGTTCCAGGTCTCTTCACAGAAGTGAAATATTTCGCTCCACCTGTGGATCTTTCATGTGTCAATGAGTAATGAGTACAAAGATGTAAAGAAAAGAATAAGCTGTCTGTGACAATATTTTCATTAAAAATTAAATATTTAATAACACATTACACATGATGCATACACTTAAATAAACATGAAAATGACAATATAATAATTATATATAGATTCTAATTGGACGATTGCAAGGTGTATTGTGGATTTAGGTGGTCATTCCGAGTTGATCGCTAGCTGCATTCGTTCGCTGTGCAGCGATGAGGCAAAAAAACTGCACTTATGCGCATGCGTATGCGGCGCAATGTGCACACACGTCGTACTATTGCAATGAACGATGTAGTTTCACACAAGGTCTAGCAAAGCTTTTCAGTCGCACTGCTGACCGCAGAGTGATTGACAGGAAGAGGGCGTTTCTGGGTGTCAACTGACCGTTGTCAGGGAGTGCTGGAAAAAACTCAGGCGTGCCAGGAAAAACACAGGCGTGGCTGGGCGAATGCAGGACGTGTTTGTGACATCAAAACAGGAACTGAACAGTCTGAAGTCATCGCAAGCGCTAAGTAGGTATTGAGCTACTCTAAAACTGCACAGAAAAACTTTGCCGCCGTTCTGCGATCCTTTCGTTCGCACTTCTGCTAAGCTAAAATACACTCCCAGTGGGAGGCGGCATAGCGTTTACACATCTGCTAAAAACTGCTGGCGAGCGCACAACTCGGAATGACCACCTTAATTCCACCACTGATTTGGAAAAGCCTCTTGTCAGCTGGATCAGTTTCCTTATAAATTGAAACAGTTGCAGTCTGTTCTTATTAACTTGTTATAATGTCAAATATTGTGAACAGTCTCCAAACGTATAAGTGACTATTGCAACACTCTGTAAGAAACCGTATTGTCAATATTAAAACACTAGGGGTCATTCCGAGTTGTTCGCTCGCAAGCGGATTTTAGCAGATTTGCTCATGCTAAGCCGCCGCCTACTGGGAGTGAATCTTAGCTTCTTAAAATTGCGAACGATGTATTAGCAATATTGCGATTACACACCTCGTAGCAGTTTCTGAGTAGCTCCAGACTTACTCGGCATCTGCGATCAGTTCAGTGCTTGTCGTTCCTGGTTTGACGTCACAAACACACCCAGCGTTCGCCCAGACACTCCTCCGTTTCTCCGGCCACTCCTGCGTTTTTTCCGGAAACGGTAGCGTTTTTTCTCACACGCCCATAAAACGGCCTGTTTCCGCCCAGTAACACCCATTTCCTGTCAATCACATTACGATCGCCAGAACGATGAAAAAGCCGTGAGTAAAAATCCTAAGTGCATAGCAAATTTACTTGGCGCAGTCGCAGTGCGGAAATTGCGCATTAAGCGGAAAATCGCTGCGATGCGAAGATTTTTACCGAGCGAACAACTCGGAATGAGGGCCACTGATTTTATCCCGTTCAAAGGGGATTTGTGCAAACGGGGCCTTAGATCAGGCAGCGGCAAAAGGTATAATTAACTCCACATTATTGGAGGTTCGTGTCTCAGCTCCCAGTGAAAAAGAAAGTGCTTATATCCAATATGACGCTATTAAGTTCTATTCCATAACCTTTCACATATGTTATATTTGATAGGTGCACAGGCTTACAACACTGTGGTTATTTAGCGGGAGCTCATTAGCAGTCGCTTACCCGCGTCCTGGCATGCACCGCCGGAGGTCACCGTGATTGTTTATATTGGAAGCAGCACTGGCTACAATGTTCGGATTTTTCTCTCCTCTCGTCTGTGTGATGATCGGAGCATGTAGCTACCAAACGGAACAAATGCTGACACCGGGTGAAGCCGTTTGTCGGGATCACAATTGAGAAGCTGGGAGCTGGGAAAGTCTCGTATGGTGGGTTACCCTCTGCAGGCGTCATTTCCAGGGCCAGACTTGACGTGTTTCTCAACCTTAAAGGTGGGGCTGTTTTCTCAGAAGTAGTGAGCACACCTATGCTCCTGCTGGGTAACCTGGGAAATGTTTCAGTGATTATAGAGTATACCTGTGCTCCTGCTGGGTGACCTGGGAAATATGTCAGTGAGTAAAAAGTACACCTGTGCTCCTGATGGGTGACATGGGAAATATGTCAGTGAGTAAAAAGTACACCTGTGCTCCTGCTGGGTGATTTTGGAAATGTGTCAATCAGTAATGAGTACACTTGTGCTCTTTCTGGGTGACCTGGGAAATGTGTCAATGAGTAATGAGTACACTTGTGCTCCTTCTGGGTGACCTGGGAAATGTGTCGGTGAGTAATGAGTACACCTGTGCACCTTGTGGGTGTCCTGGGAAATGTGTCAGTGAGTACTGAATACACCTGTGCACCTGCTGGGTGTTCTAGGAAATGTGTTAGTGAGTAATGGGTACACCTGTGCTCCTTCTAGGTGACATGCTAAAAGTGTCACTGAGTAATGAGTACACCTGTGCACCTGCTGGATGACTTGAGAAATGTCAGCTGTTTGGGGTCCTGAGGACAGACTTTGAGAACTACTGATGTATGTGCAAACATTTGGACATAACACACAAACAAACACATACTGGGCTTCTTCATTAAGGTAATACTGTTATTTTCATTTTTTTGATTGATTGCTTAAGTCTTATTTCATGTTATTCTTTGTTTCTTCATCAGGGTCCATAGTGATCCACAGTCCTTACATTGGGATGCAGGTAGTAAGAGTCGAACGGGCACCACACATCCAAGCTTTTAACTCCCAGGATGTGTCGATACTCCTCCTCATATACCCTGCCTCCGGCCTAGGGAAGCCAGTTTTAGTGGTGGTGCTGGCAGAGCTGGAGCACCTTTCACACAGCTGAAGAAAAAAAAGTTTTTTGTTTTCTTTTACTGAGCATAAATGACTGAGCAAGCGCTGGGAGTCTATTTGAGTGCCACCGCTGCCGCTCCAACAATGTCCCCGCTGGTGCCGCAATGTCAGTGAGACTGAGGGACTGACGATTCTGGCGGGGTTTCTTCCTGGTCGCCATGCTAGTACAGTGTCCAGGGCCTCGTTCTTTAGCTGGAAAATGGGGGACAGGTAAGGTAGGCTCCCATTTGCAGGACCCATGATATATGCAGTACATGCCTCCGGTCTCTGGGAGATGGACCACAGACTCGGATGTGACGCGAACCATTGAGGGCACTGCGGACCCAATAGGCCACCAGGGCATATATACCAGCACTGGGGATAATGGAGGCCATGGTACCTGGTGGTTAGTGTCAGCCAGGGGAGGTTAGCATACTCCCAGCGTCCCCTCCCCCAGCCCAGAGCCAGATTCCACAGCTGGGTTTCTTGTTTCTGGGCTGCTCCTCCCCCACATGCTTCTTCTTATTAGAGTCTCTGAGCCACATTCCAAATGGGAACAGGGGTATCCTCCATGGATGAACCCATTTATATACTCAGACCACATGGTGGTTGCCTCTCAGCAGTTGTTGCAGGCAGGCCGTCCTCAGACGAGTACAGCGCATAAGCGCTCTGTGTTATCCTTACAGTCTACACAGCGGTCAGACTCTAAGGAATCCTCAGAGGTGGACACCTCTCTCCTTGGGTCTCTCTCGGGTGAGGAGGATCATCATTCCTCAATGGATGTGACAGCCCTGGTGAGGGCAGTTAAGTCTGTTTTGCTTTTTGAGGAGGAAGAACCAAGGCCTGCGCCTTAAACTTCTTTGTTTAAAGTTAAACATCAGAAGGTGGTAAAGGCTGAGTTCCCTCACTCTGAGTATCATGCTGAACTCATGCAGGAAGCTTGCAATACTCCTAGTAAGAAATTCCCAGTGCCTAAGAGACTGGCATCTCATTACCCTTTACCACAAAGAGAGTGTGCTAAATGGGAAATTCCTCCACATTACTAAGTCTGCTTTTTTGCCATCAGCATTTAACCAAAAAGCTGAGACATCTTCCAAAACTGTAGTCAAGGTTCCACAACTTACTGCACAATCCCCAGGTGTCCATACATTCGTCAATGCAGGTTCTGGAGTCCATGGTCTCCACCTTCGATATGGTGGAGTATGCCCAGTTTCACTCCAGGCCCCTACAACATCTGATCCTTTCCAGGTGAAACGGGCAGTGTCATCAGATCAGGGCTCAGACGATGGTACTACTGTATCTCTGGAGGTTCGTCTGTCTCATCTAGTGGCTACAGACGTCACACTTGGACAAAGGACAGCCATTCTGGATTCTGAACTGGGCGATCCTCACCACGGATGCCAGTCTCCGCAAATGGGGAGCAGTAACCAGTCAACATGTCTTTTAAGGTCGGTGTACTTCAGCCACAAGTGGCTTGGCAATCAATGTCCTGGAACTTCGGGTAGTCTACAGAGCTCTCGTTCAGGCTCAGGATCTCCTCCAGGGCAGGCCTTTTCAGATTCAGTCCTACAACGCCACCGCAGTTGCCTATCTAAACCATCAAGGGGGGACTCGAAGCTGGCGGAGGTGGAGCATTCGCTCCTGTGGGTCAGGGCTTACCTACCAGCCATCTCAGCAGTGTTTCTCCCAGGGATCCTCAACTGGGAAGTAGACTTCCTCAGTCGGCAGGACATCCACAACGGCAAATGGGCTCTGCACCCAAAGAGTTACAGAACCTGGTAAACAGATGAGGTCTGCCTGATGTAGACCTGATGGCCTCTCGTCACAATCATAAGGTCCCAATATACGGATCCAAGACCAAAGATCCACAATCAGCCTTAGTGGACGCTCTAGCAGTATGGTGGACCTTTCATCTGGGATACCTGGTTCCTCCGGTATCGTTGTTACCCAGAGTTCTAATGGGAAGAAGGCACCATGATACTGATAGCTCCCGCATGGCCCAGGAGCCATTGGTTCACCGATCTCCAAAATCTGTCCGGGGACATGCCATTCCTACTTCCACAGCAACCAGACTTGTTGTCTGGTCGAGGTCCCTGTCTGCAGCGGGACCTGGCTCGATTGCAGTGATGTGCGGCGAGGTTAGTGACTGGTGAGGCACTGGCTGATTGTGGCCACCCCCCCCCCCCCACCGTAGCAAAAATAAAGCGTAGGGTTCCCCTTATTTAAGCAAAACCAGCACAAGGCTGAACAAGCCAGGGGGGATAATGCCATAGCGGGGAGACACTCATTATGGGGTCACCCTGCCACAACATCAAAAAAAAACACAGTCATCCCAGGACTGGAATTCCTGAGAAAGTGGGGACCCCAAAAATTAAAATAGAGTCCCCCGCTCCTGAGCAACAACCAGCAGTCCAGTGCTATGCCCCTCATCCCTGGTGGCGGTGGGTGGGGGGTTAATGGTAGGACAATTTTGTTCTTTACAGGTGACCTACAGGTCTCAGCAAGCCTGCCCCAGCATGCCAGCACTTGGAAAACCACAAGTGACAGCATGCCTGGAGACTGAGGGCCCGCTGGCACCCATAGTCCGCCTGTAAAGAAAATATTAAAATAAAAACACACCTAATGGTTTAATAGTTTATTATACTGCATCTTAACCTGGGGGCGGTGACCTTTAAGCTCTTTTTCATAGCCGCCGCCTCCCCAGGGCTTCCTGGGTCTTCTATCTTCAGGAGCTCTTGTCCGCTCCTTCCCCGCCGGCGGACTGACAGCCGCTGCCTCGCCACTTAGCCATCTTGAATTTAAAAATGACGCGCCATTTTTTTAAATGGGTATACGGCTATTTGCTGCCGAACTCTGCAGAATGGTTGGCAGGGACTAGATCCTTTCGGATCCAGGTCTACTGCCAGCCACACTTTCTCTGTCGGGTCCCGCCAATACGAATGCCCACAACCCCTGCCATGTCGTGGCGCCGCATGTGCCCGCTAAGCCAAAGGATCCAGCGGTCTAATTATATCTGCGGAACTGACAGGGGTGTGCTTTCATGTGGACAGAATGCATGCACCTGTCATTGAGGCACATGTACTTGTGCCGCTTTTCTGTTATTCTTCAATGGGCTTTTACAGTCCATGGCTTGGCCCCGCCCCCTTCCCATCCCCCACTTCCCGAACTTTACTATTGTCAGTGGGAGGCACCTCTTCTGTTGCCTCCAATCCCCAAATGCAGGCATTTTCAAGGGGCGAAATGTTTAGAATAATTCAAAGAAAATATCTATGTCACAGAATCTGTGTTTATAAATATCTTCTTTGTATTATTTTAATCGTTATGACAGGGGAGGCACTGCCTCCCCTGACTGAAAGTCCCTGCTCAAATGTATTTGACGGCTTGGCTCTTGAGTCATCAGTCCTCAGAGCTAAGGGGTTCTCAGGTGCAGTGATACAGACAATGCTCTGGGCTCGTAAGCCATCTTCAGCCCGCATCTATTACCGAATTTTTCACACTTATTTTTAGTGGTGACCCTCATACCTTTATGGTCTCCAGAGTACTGCCGTTTCTGCAAGCAGGGTTAGACCTTGGTCTTCGCCTAGCATCTCTGAAAGTACAAGTTTCTACACGATCAGTGTGGTTTCAACGAAAGATCGTTCCACTACAATATGTACATACCTTTTTTCAACGAATACTCCATATCCAGTCTCCCTGTGTACGTCCAGTGGCCCCCTGGGATTTATCCCTGGTCCTGCAAGCTCTTAAGGCTTCCCCATTTGAGCCTTTAGAGTCAGTGAACCTTAAGTGGCTGTCTGCAAAGGTGTTATTGCTCCTGATTATTGCCTCTGCGAGAAGGGTGTTTGATTTGCTAGCGCTTTCCTGTCATCCTCCATTTCTGGTGTTCCATCAAGATAGGGCAGTTCTCCGGACCAAGGTGGGTCACTTTCCTAGGGTCCTGTCCAAGTTCCATCAGCGATAGTAGTTCCAGCCTTTCAGTCCCCAGATCTATTGGCTGGAGAGGCCTCATTGGATGTGGTTCGTGCACTAAGGATTTACGTGGAACGTACCACAATGATCAGGAAAACGGATTCTCTATTTGTCCTGTATTTTTTCCATAAGCGAGGTTGGCCAGCTAGTAAACAAACGCTGTCCGGGCGGCTTCACATGACTATTGCAGAGGCTTACATTCGAGCTAATCTTCCTGTTCCGGATACAGTCTCTGTTCATTTTACACGTTCAGTAGGACCCTCATGGGCTGCTCGCCAAGGCGCTACTGCTTAACAACTCTGCAAGGCAGCTACGTAGGCTTCTATTAACATGTTCCTGATGTTTTATGTCTTTGATTCCTTTGCCACTTGGGATGCTTCCTTTGGGTGTTGGATTCTCCTGTCTACTCAGAAGCATCCCCACCCTTAGGGGAAACTGCTTTAGGACATCCCCAATGTAAGGACTGTGGATCACTAGGGACCCTGATGAATAAAATAAGAGGTAATCGCTAGCTGCCGTTGTTCGCTGCGTAGCGATCAATGAAAAAAATGGCTAATCTGCACATACGTATACACCGCAATGCGCACGCGCGTCGTACGGGTACGAAGTCCATTGGGGTTTTGCACTGGTATTAGCGATGATTCCAATCGTACAGCCGGATGCAAGGAGATTGACAGAAAGAGGGCATTTATGGGTGTCAACTGACCGTTTTCTGGGAGTGTTTGGAAAAACACAGGCGTGGCCGGGCGTTTGCTGGGCGGGTATCTGACGTCATTACCATGTCACTTGTCGCAGCAATCATCGCACAGGATAAGTAACTACAGGGCTGGTCTTGTTTTGCAAAAAATGTGTTTGCAGGCGCTCTGCTGCACAGGCGTTCGCACTTCTGCAAAGCGAAAATACACTCCCTCTTGGGCGGCGACTATGCGTTTGCACGGCTGCTAAAAACTGCTAGCGAGCGATCAACTCGGAATGACCCCCATTGTTAGAGGTGACACCCGGTGCGCACCCTGGATCTCCCTGCGTGCCAGAGGCACGCTCGTGATGAAAAGTGGGTGTGGCCGCACATACGGGGCATGGCCATATACAGAAAGTGCGTGGCCTCGTGGGGATCCCGAGTTCGTCACTCTGGGTGCGTGCCCAGCATCTCTGGAGATGCTGGGCTGTACTGGGCAGCCCCCGGAGACACTCATCATTCGCTGTTGTCTCCTCATCAATGACAGGAGCCAGGTGCTGTAGGAGCAGGGCTGGTGCAAGGTCTCTCTGCACCCTAGGCAAAGCTTCAGCCTAGCGCCCCCTAACCTGCAATCCCCACCACAAACCCCTCTCGGGGGGAGATGCAGGTAACCACTATGTGGGCTGGGGTGAATTGCCTCATTATACATATACACTCAAGGACATTTAGAGAGAAAAAGTATATTGTAAACAAAGTCACAAAATTACCCAGCGACACTGCTGGGTGCAGACATGTAGTCAGGTGCTGCTTGCTGGAGAGCCGGGACCCAGGGGCCTGGAGGAGGCAATGTCGGACTGGGGCATGAAGGGCCCACCGGGAGGATACAGTGATAGGGGCCCATACTTAGGGGTGTGGCCAGCCTACAAAGGGGGTGAAATACACAATAGTCTAGGGCAGTGTAATGCAACATATCTACCATGTATAATACAAGGGCACAGTCTGGAACCGGATCCCTAGAGGAAGGAGTGGGCACTCAGGCAGTGGGGCCCACCGGTGGTTTCCCTGGTACACCTGTGGGCCAGTCCGACCCTGGGAGGAGGTGCATCAGGGCTATGAGGAGCGGCCATGGGGGTGCCCCTCGGGAGCCATACTTACATTCGCCTCCTATGTGCCTTCTCATGACTTGATGTTACACATATCGGTACAGAGGAAGCGCTGAGACACCATGGGGTAATTTTACTAAGATGGGAGTTCTATTTAAGATGGGATGTTGTCCATAGCAACCAATCAGATTCTACTTCTCATTTATCTAGCACCTTCTAGAAGATAATACTTCTGATTGGTTGCTATGGGCAACATCCCATCTCAACTAGAACTCACATCTTAGTAAATTTACCCCTATGTTGGGAAAGCCTATTAGCAGCGACTGCACCTGATTAGACTTGCAGCAGCAGCCAGCGCAGTGTAAAAGGAGGAGGCCGCATACAGAGATATCATTCAGTTTTATGCTAGATGAATTCAGTGGCGCCCTCCAGTGGCCTGCGCCCCTAGGCAGCCGCCTAAAGCTGCCTAATGGTAGAGCCGGCCCTGTGTAGGAGGCTGTTACACTGCAGCATCTGGCTCCTGTCACTGTGGAGGAGCCGGCACTTTGGTGTTTACCTGTCCTGCTGGATGCTCATTTGGGATCCCGGCTATCTGGATTCTGGTGCCGGAATGGTGACCCTATTAAGGATGCTGGTGTCGGGAATGTCAGGATTCAGGCATCGGATCTCATTGCATCAATTCAGCATTAACAATTGCCAACAGAAACACGTAAGCAAAGTTTAAACACCATTGTAATGGATATGATGCCTATGTCCTTCACAAACTAGCACGTGTTTGGTCCTTGATGCCTAAATTATCTTGTACAGTAGTTGATGATTTTACCTGACTCCAGGTATATTAGTTGGCTTGATGGGGGTTGAGTCCCTCAGTGGGACTTGGTAAACCCCATGGCAATACCCTATACCAGTGATTTTCAACCTTTTTTTACTCGCGGCACACCAAACAATATTTTAAAATTGCCAAGGCACACCATCAGTTCACCCACAGGAAAAAATAAAAAATAAAGACACACATTGGCCCTCACAGTAAAAAAAAAAAATCCACACATACATTGGCCTACACAGAAAATACAGTCACACTGCTCCCCACATAAATCATGTTGCTCCCTACATACATCCTATTGCTTCCCACATTAATTATTCACATTGTTCCCCCCCATAAATACTATTGCTCCCCACAGAAGAAATAACATAACAAATATTAGCCCCTACCGGTCAGCTGTCCTCCTCCCTGTCCCTCAGTGGCGGGGGTTATTCATAGTGGAGTGCTGCAAATACTGAGCAGCGAGCGGTTGGGCAGGTGTGGATGTGGGCTGGCAAGGAAAGCTGTGGATGCAGGCGGGAACTGGAAGTTGTGTATGCAGGCGGGTAGGCTGGCTGAGTGATGAGATGCGGTGGCCGTGACCTATGATATCACACCGCCGGAGCATGACTGATCCTCTAAGAAGAGCCCGGGCCAACAGTTCATTCTGAAGGTGCAGGAAGCTGCTCTAGCTCCGCGGCACACCTTGCAACTGGTCGCGGCACACTAGTGTGCCACGGCACACTGGTTGAAAAAGACTGCCCTATACCAACATTAGAGATCGGTAAATACAGTGAGGAAATTCAGTTGTTTTGGACATCTAATTTCCCCATCTAAACGGGACTTTTTTAGATTGCCAAACAATATTCACTATTCAAATGTTGTGCCCAAACAGATAGGGTTTAGCCGTGTAAAATGGCTAATCCCGACTAAAGACCTGCTTTGCGTTTGGACACCCAAAGTGCAGATTTTACATATTTTTTCAAGCATATTAGGAGCCTGCAAGAAAAAATTAGTCCTCCATGGCTGCTGGGCGCCAGAACAGCAGAACAATTAAATTGTTGCCGTCCCTGGGAAAAAACTATTGAATTCTCCCCATTGTTTCACTGTTTTATGTTTTGCTGTGTTATGTTTTAATATCTTTGATGGGTGTGGTATGTTAGATCGACAGTTCTCATGTGAAAATGCATTATGTCTGCACAGATGACATGATAGAATGTCCCTGGTAGCCCAACGATTACTTACCTGGTCCCTGATGGCAGCGACAGTGTCTCTAGTGCCGTCTTCCTCCAGGTCCCAGTGGCCATGTGGCCAGCACTTCCAACAGAAACATTGGACAGAGCTGCAATTTGTGTGAGGGTTTCCCCCTACCAGTAACCCTAATATTCCCCTTAGTGCCAAACTCTAAGCTTCCCCGCCGATGCCTAACTCTAATCTCCCCCTGCAGCCTAACCCTAGCCCCTCAGCAGGGCCAGATTAAGCATTTGGGGGGCCTGGGGCACTTAAGATGGGGGGGCCCACACCCAATCCTTTGGCCCTCCCCTTCTTGTCAGCAGTGCCCGACTCTGCTGTGCTGACTGGCCCCCAGCATGTGCAGAGATGAATGCAAATCTGGCTGCAAATGCAGCGATATGCGTTCATCTCTGAATAACACCCAGAATGCTCTGCTCCTGGACTTCCCTCTTCATTTATGATTGCTGTCATCTATGGTGAAACAACTTTCTTAACCATTAACCTGTACAAAACTGGTGCCAGGAATCATAAATGAAGAGAAAAGTCCAGAAGCAGAGCATTGTGTCCCTCCTGGAGAAGGTCATGTTGGGAGGTATAGGTAACATGCCGGGGGATGGACAGTGAGGAACAGTGGCAAACGCAGAATTTGCATGAGGGGATTTCCAGAACTGGGTGGAGCCAATCACGGGGGTGGGGACTGAGGTGACCCAGTATATGCTGGGTCCGTAAACTAGTGTATCTGTGTGTGTGTGTGTATATATATATATTTCTCTGACGTCCTAGTGGATGCTGGGAACTCCGTAAGGACCATGGGGAATAGCGGCTCCGCAGGAGACTGGGCACAAAAAGTAAAGCTTTAGGACTACCTGGTGTGCACTGGCTCCTCCCCCTATGACCCTCCTCCAAGCCTCAGTTAGATTTTTGTGCCCGGCCGAGAAGGGTGCATTCTAGGACTCTCCTGAGTTTCTAAGAAAAAGTTTAGTTTTAGGTTTCTTATTTTCAGTGAGACCTGCTGGCAACAGGCTCACT
Organism: Pseudophryne corroboree; assembly: GCF_028390025.1. Classification (NCBI taxonomy): domain Eukaryota; kingdom Metazoa; phylum Chordata; class Amphibia; order Anura; family Myobatrachidae; genus Pseudophryne; species Pseudophryne corroboree. The sequence continues at coordinate 120,027,392 of NC_086455.1, read as the reverse complement.
GCATCGAGGGACTAAGGGGAGAAGAAGCGAACCTGCCTGCTTGCAGCCAGCTTGGGCTTCTTGGCTACTGGACACCATTAGCTCCAGAGGGACCGAACACAGGCCCAGCCTCGGAGTCCGGTCCCAGAGCCGCGCCGCCGGCCCCCTTACAGAGCCAGAAGCAAGAAGAGGTCCGGAAAATCGGCGGCAGAAGACATCAGTCTTCACCAAGGTAGCGCACAGCACTGCAGCTGTGCGCCATTGCTCCTCAGGCACACTTCACACTCCGGTCACTGAGGGTGCAGGGCGCTGGGGGGGGCGCCCTGAGCAGCAATAAAAACACCTTGGCTGGCGAAAATACCTCACATATAGCCCCCAGGGCTATATGGATGTATTTTAACCCCTGCCAGAATACAGCAAAAAGCGGGAGAAAAGTCCGCCGAGAAGGGGGCGGAGCCTATCTCCTCAGCACACAGGCGCCATTTTCCCTCACAGCTCCGCTGGAAGGACGTCTCCCTGACTCTCCCCTGCAGTCTTGCACTACAGAAAAGGGTAAAACAAGAGAGGGGGGCACTAATTGGGCGCAGTATTAACATAACAGCAGCTATAAGGGGAAAAACACTTTTATATAAGGTTATCCCTATATATATATATATAGCGCTCTGGTGTGTGCTGGCATACTCTCCCTCTGTCTCCCCAAAGGGCTAGTGGGGTCCTGTCCTCTATCAGAGCATTCCCTGTGTGTGGGCTGTGTGTCGGTACGATTGTGTCGACATGTATGAGGAGGAAAATGATGTGGAGGCGGAGCAATTGCCGGTAATGGTGATGTCACCCCCTAGGGAGTCGACACCTGAGTGGATGAACTTATGGAAGGACTTACGTGATAGTGTCAGCTCTTTACAAAAGACAGTTGATGACATGAGACAGCCGGCTACTCAGCTTGTGCCTGTCCAGGCGTCTCAAAGGCCATCAGGGGCTCTAAAACGCCCGTTACCTCAGATGGCAGATACAGACGCCGACACGGATACTGACTCCAGTGTCGACGGTGAAGAGACAAATGTGACTTCCAGTAGGGCCACACGTTACATGATTGAGGCAATGAAAGATGTTTTACACATTTCTGATAGTACAAGTACCACTAAAAAGGGTATTATGTTTGGTGAGAAAAAACTACCCGTAGTTTTTCCTGCATCTGATGAATTAAATGAAGTGTGTGATGAAGCGTGGGTTTCCCCCGATAAAAAACTGATAATTCCTAAAAAGTTATTGGCATCATACCCTTTCCCGCCAGAGGATAGGGCACGTTGGGAAACACCCCCTAGGGTGGATAAAGCGCTCACACGCTTGTCAAAACAAGTGGCACTACCGTCTCCTGATACGGCCGCCCTTAAGGAACCTGCTGACAGAAAGCAGGAGAATATCCTAAAATGTATATACACACATACTGGTGTTATACTGCGACCAGCAATCGCCTCAGCCTGGATGTGCAGTGCTGGGGTGGCTTGGTCGGATTCCCTGACTGACAATATTGATACCCTGGATAGGGATAGTATATTACTGACTATAGAGCATTTAAAAGATGCATTTTTATATATGCGTGATGCACAGAGGGATATTTGCCGACTGGCATCAAGAGTAAGTGCGCTGTCCATTTCTGCCAGAAGGGGGTTATGGACGCGGCAGTGGTCAGGTGATGCGGATTCCAAAAGGCATATGGAAGTATTACCTTATAAAGGGGAGGAGTTATTTGGGGTAGGTCTATCAGACCTGGTGGCCACGGCGACTGCTGGGAAATCCACATTTTTACCCCAGGTAGCCTCTCAACATAAGAAGACGCCGTATTATCAGGCGCAGTCCTTTCGGCCCCATAAGGGTAAGAGGGCAAAAGGCTCCTCTTTTCTTCCCCGTGGCAGAGGAAGAGGAAAAAGGCTGCAGCAGACAGCCAGTTCCCAGGAACAGAAGCCCTCTCCCGCTTCTGCCAAGTCCTCAGCATGACGCTGGGGCTTTACAAGCGGACTCGGGTACGGTAGGGGCCCGTCTCAAGAATTTCAGCGCGCAGTGGGCTCACTCACAAGTGGACCCCTGGATCCTTCAGGTGGTATCTCAGGGGTACAAATTGGAATTCGAGACGTCTCCCCCTCGCCGTTTCCTAAAGTCTGCTTTACCGACGTCTCCCTCCGACAGGGAGGCGGTATTGGAAGCCATTCACAAGCTGTATTCCCAGCGGGTGATAATCAAGGTACCCCTCCTGCAACAGGGAAAGGGGTATTATTCCACACTGTTTGTGGTACCGAAGCCGGACGGCTCGGTGAGACCTATTTTAAATATAAAATCTTTGAACACTTACATACAGAGGTTCAAATTCAAGATGGAGTCACTCAGAGCAGTGATCGCGAACCTGGAAGAAGGGGATTATATGGTGTCTCTGGACATCAAGGATGCTTACCTCCATGTCCCAATTTACCCTTCTCATCAAGGGTACCTCAGGTTTGTGGTACAGAACTGCCACTATCAGTTTCAGACGCTGCCGTTTGGATTGTCCACGGCGCCCCGGGTCTTTACCAAAGTAATGGCCGAAATGATGACACTCCTTCGAAAGAAAGGAGTTTTGATTATCCCTTACTTGGACGATCTCCTGATAAGGGCAAGATCCAGGGAACAGTTGGTAGTCGGAGTAGCACTATCTCAAGTAGTGCTGCGGCAACACGGTTGGATTCTCAATATCCCAAAATCGCAGCTGATCCCGACGACACGTCTTCTATTCCTTGGAATGATCCTGGACACAGTCCAGAAAAAGGTGTTTCTCCCGAAAGAGAAAGCCAGGGAGTTATCCGAGCTAGTCAGAAACCTACTAAAACCAGGCCAAGTATCAGTGCATCAATGCACAAGGGTCCTGGGAAAAATGGTGGCTTCCTACGAAGCAATCCCGTTCGGCAGATTCCACGCAAGAACATTCCAGTGGGACCTGCTGGACAAATGGTCCGGATCGCATCTTCAGATGCATCAGCGGATAACCCTGTCTCCAAGGACAAGGGTGTCTCTCCTGTGGTGGTTGCAGAGTGCTCATCTTCTCGAGGGCCGCAGATTCGGCATTCAGGACTGGGTCCTGGTGACCACAGATGCCAGCCTGCGAGGCTGGGGAGCAGTCACACAGGGAAGAAATTTCCAGGGCTTGTGGTCAAGCCTGGAGACATCACTTCACATAAATATTCTGGAGTTGAGAGCCATTTACAATGCTCTAAGCCAAGCAAGACCTCTGCTTCAAGGTCTGCCGATACTGATCCAGTCGGACAACATCACGGCAGTCGCCCACGTAAACAGACAGGGCGGCACAAGAAGCAGGAGGGCAATGGCAGAAGTTGCAAGGATTCTTCTCTGGGCGGAAAATCATGTGATAGCACTGTCAGCAGTGTTCATTCCGGGAGTGGACAACTGGGAAGCAGACTTCCTCAGCAGGCACGACCTCCACCCGGGAGAGTGGGGACTTCACCCAGAAGTCTTCCACATGATTGTAAACCGTTGGGAAAAACCAAAGGTGGACATGATGGCGTCCCGCCTCAACAAAAAACTGGACAGGTATTGCGCCAGGTCAAGGGACCCTCAGGCAATAGCTGTGGACGCTCTGGTAACACCGTGGGTGTACCAGTCAGTGTATGTGTTCCCTCCTCTGCCTCTCATACCCAAGGTACTGAGAATTATAAGACGGAGAGGAGTGAGAACTATACTCGTGGCTCCGGATTGGCCAAGAAGGATTTGGTACCCGGAACTTCAAGAGATGCTCACAGAGGACCCATGGCCTCTACTTCTAAGAAGGGACCTGCTCCAGCAAGGACCCTGTCTGTTCCAAGACTTACCGCGGCTGCGTTTGACGGCATGGCGGTTGAACGCCGGATCCTGAAAGAGAAAGGCATTCCGGAGGAAGTCATCCTTACCCTGATCAAAGCCAGGAACGATGTAACCATAAAGCATTATCACCGCATTTGGCGGAAATACGTTGCTGGGTGCGAGGCCAGGAAGGCCCCTACGGAGGAATTTCAACTGGGTCGATTCCTACATTTCCTGCAGACAGGAGTGTCTATGGGCCTCAAATTGGGATCCATAAAGGTTCAGATTTCGGCCCTGTCGATTTTCTTCCAGAAAGAACTGGCTTCAGTGCCTGAAGTTCAGACGTTTGTCAAGGGGGTGCTGCATATACAGCCTCCTTTTGTGCCTACAGTGGCACCTTGGGATCTCAATGTCGTTTTGGGGTTCCTAAAATCACATTGGTTTGATCCGCTTAAATCTGTGGATTTAAAATATCTCACGTGGAAAGTGGTCATGTTGTTGGCCTTGGCTTCGGCCAGGCGCGTGTCAGAATTGGCGGCTTTATCCTGTAAAAGCCCTTACCTGATTTTTCATACGGACAGGGCAGAATTGAGGACTCGTCCTCAATTTCTCCCTAAGGTGGTTTCAGCGTTTCACCTGAACCAGCCTATTGTGGTACCTGCGGCTACTAGGGACTTGGAGGACTCCAAGTTACTGGACGTAGTCAGGGCCCTGAAAATATATGTTTCCAGGACGGCTGGAGTCAGAAAATCTGACTCGCTGTTTATTCTGTATGCACCCAACAAGCTGGGTGCTCCTGCTTCTAAGCAGACTATTGCTCGTTGGATTTGTAGTACAATTCAGCTTGCACATTCTGTGGCAGGCCTGCCACAGCCAAAATCTGTAAAAGCCCATTCCACACGGAAGGTGGGCTCTTCTTGGGCGGCTGCCCGAGGGGTCTCGGCTCTACAACTTTGCCGAGCAGCTACTTGGTCAGGGGCAAATACGTTTGCTAAATTCTACAAATTTGATACCCTGGCTGAGGAGGACCTGGAGTTCTCTCATTCGGTGCTGCAGAGTCATCCGCACTCTCCCGCCCGTTTGGGAGCTTTGGTATAATCCCCATGGTCCTTACGGAGTTCCGAGCATCCACTAGGACGTCAGAGAAAATAAGAATTTACTTACCGATAATTCTATTTCTCGTAGTCCGTAGTGGATGCTGGGCGCCCATCCCAAGTGCGGATTGTCTGCAATACTTGTACATAGTTATTGTTAACTAATTCGGGTTATTGTTATTGTGAGCCATCTTTCCAGAGGCTCCTCTGTTATCATGCTGTTAACTGGGTTCATATCACAAGTTGTACGGTGTGATTGGTGTGGCTGGTATGAGTCTTACCCGGGATTCAGGAATCCTTCCTTATTGTGTACGCTCGTCCGGGCACAGTATCCTAACTGAGGCTTGGAGGAGGGTCATAGGGGGAGGAGCCAGTGCACACCAGGTAGTCCTAAAGCTTTACTTTTGTGCCCAGTCTCCTGCGGAGCCGCTATTCCCCATGGTCCTTACGGAGTTCCCAGCATCCACTACGGACTACGAGAAATAGAATTATCGGTAAGTAAATTCTTATTATATATATATATATATATATATATATACACACACACATATCTACACATATATATTCCGTATATACACACATATATATATATATATATATATATATATATACACACATACATAAATACATAGCATTTTAAACATGCATATATATATATATATATATATATATACATACAGTAGTCGTATATATACACATGTGTATATATATCATATGTGTGTGTTTATATGTATGTATATACATGTGTATATATGTATGCACATGGATATATGTGTACTATAATTAAAATAAAGTAAACTTTTATTAAGCACTTACAAGTGCCACCAGGAAAACAGCAGGCTGCAGAGGACGCTAGACAGCCATTAATAATACTCATGCAGCAAAAAAAAAAAAAAAAAAATATATATATATATATATATTTTTTTTTTGGTGGAGGGGGGTTTCTGGGTGCTCGGAAACCAACCCTGGGTGCGCCACTGAAGAAGGTGAGAACATCCCTGCATATGGCAATGAGTGGCAGCAGAACTGACAGCATTCGTTACCATAGATCATACCTCCTAACTGTCCCGATTTTCGCGGGACAGTCCCGTTTTTTGGGGACTGTCCCGCTGTCCCACCCGCGGGCCGCAGTGTCCCGCGGAGGGGGAGGGGCAGTTGGGAGGCTCTGTCTATCGCTGCCCTGCTTAGCAAAGCAGCGGTGAATAGACGCTGTGCGCATGCGCACAGTGTCTATTCAGGGGAGTCAGAGGGAGAAGGGGCATGCCAGCGGCCTACAGAGCGCTGGGCATGCCCCCTCAGTGATGAAAACGGGGGCATGGTTCGCGATCGCGGGTCCTCCGCGAAGCCACGCCCCCTTTCTTAGGTCACCCCCCCTTTTCCTCTTTAAGGAGACACAAAGTTGGGAGGTATGCCATAGATGACAGCATATGTTGTTTGCAAGCTGGTCATGTCAATAAAAATCCTGCTCCTCTTAGCACCAACATACCCAATCATCTTATGGCTTTCAGAGCTTGCTGAGACCAGTAGTGTCACATATAAAAAATACTTTTTAAATTAAATTTAAATAAGCCAGTGATTTTGTGAGGAGCTGCAATGCTTTTATCACAAGCTGCGTTTTTTTTCTTCCTGGGGATGATGATGATCTGTATTTATTTTTGGTGCCATGCTGAACAGTCTGGGGTTTGATCCACTATGGCAAGGGGGACGCCTCGTTGTAGACTGTTATTTTTTATTATGTTTTTTTTACACTGAAAAAGTCAGTGCTTCAGATCATCGTAACCATCAGTGCATATCTGTGCACCAAGGGCACAGATATGCACCATTTTAGTTGCCCTCCTTTGTACAGTTTCTAATACATTAGAAACTGTACAAAGGAGGGCAACTAAAATGGTGCATGGCCTACATCACAAAACATACCCAGAAAGACTAAGAAATCTCAATATGTATAGTTTGGAGCAGAGAAGGGAAAGGGGGGACATGATAGAAACTTTCAAATATATCAAGGGTTTTAACAAAGTCCAGGAGGGAAACATTCTCCAAATGAAGAGAAGCAATAGGACACGAGGACATGCACTGATATGTGGAGGGGGGGAGGTTCAGGGGAAATTTGCGGAAAAATTATTTCACAGAAAGGGTAGTGGACAAGTGGAATAGCCTCCCATCAGAGGTGGTAGAGGCTAAGACAGTAGAGCAATTTAAACATGCATGGGATAGACATAAGGATATCCTTACAAAGAAATAAGGATCAAATAAGGTTAGAGATAAAAATAATATAAAAAAAAAAAAAGGGGCAGACTAGATGGGCCAAGTGGTTCTTATCTGCCGACAAATTCTATGTTTCTATGTTTCTAGGGCTGAGTACAAGAAATACCTGTGGGATAAGTTGCAATTTAGTTTAGTAACGCCCCTCCTGTACTTGGCCTACGCTTGAATTCCCCATGTTCCACCCTTCTAAATTAAGGAGTTGTGTGTTTAAGATGCGGCTGGATTTGCCTTTAAAAAAAACAACTTACATCCAGGATCCAGCTCTCCATACGGCCCTAACTCACCAGAGTGTGAAAATTAGGGATGTGCACCTGAAATTTTTTGTGTTTTGTGTTTTGGGTTTGGGTTCGGTTCCGTGGCCGTGTTTTGGGTTCGAACGCGTTTTGGCAAAACCTCACCGAATTTTTTTGTCGGATTCGGGTGTTTTTTTTTACAAAAAACCCTAAAAAACAGCTTAAATCATAGAATTTGGGGGTCATTTTGATCCCATAGTATTATTAACCTCAATAACCATAATTTCCACTCATTTTCAGTCTATTCTGAACACCTCACACCTCACAATATTATTTTTAGTCCTGAAATTTGCACCGAGGTCGCTGGATGGCTAAGCTAAGCGACACAAGTGGCCGACACAAACACCTGGCCCATCTAGGAGTGGCACTGCAGTGTCAGGCAGGATGGCCCTTCCAAAAAATACTCCCCAAATAGCACATGACGCAAAGAAAAAAAGAGGCGCAATGAGGTAGCTGTGTGAGTAAGCTAAGCGACCCTAGTGGCCGACACAAACACCTGGCCCATCTAGGAGTGGCACTGCAGTGTCAGGCAGGATGGCCCTTCCAAAAAATACTCCCCAAACAGCACATGACGCAAAGAAGAAAAAAAAGAGGCGCAATGAGGTAGCTGTGTGAGTAAGATAAGCGACCCAAGTGGCCGACACAAACACCTGGCCCATCTAGGAGTGGCACTGCAGTGTCAGGCAGGATGGCCCTTCCAAAAACTACTCCCCAAACAGCACATGACGCAAAGAAGAAAAAAAAGAGGCGCAATGAGGTAGCTGTGTGAGTAAGATAAGCGACCCAAGTGGCCGACGCAAACACCTGGCCCATCTAGGAGTGGCACTGCAGTGTCAGGCAGGATGGCCCTTCCAAAAACTACTCCCCAAACAGCACATGACGCAAAGAAGAAAAAAAAGAGGCGCAATGAGGTAGCTGTGTGAGTAAGATAAGCGACCCAAGTGGCCGACACAAACGCCTGGCCCATCTAGGAGTGGCACTGCAGTGTCAGGCAGGATGGCCCTTCCAAAAACGACTCCCCAAACAGCACATGACGCAAAGAAGAAAAAAAAGAGGCGCAATGAGGTAGCTGTGTGAGTAAGATAAGCGACCCAAGTGGCCGACACAAACACCTGGCCCATCTAGGAGTGGCACTGCAGTGTCAGGCAGGATGGCCCTTCTAAAAAATACTCCCCAAACAGCACATGACGCAAAGAAAAATGAAAGAAAAAAGAGGTGCAAGATGGAATTGTCCTTGGGCCCTCCCACCCACCCTTATGTTGTATAAACAGGACATGCACACTTTAACCAACCCATCATTTCAGCGACAGGGTCTGCCACAGGACTGTGACTGAAATGACTGGTTGGTTTGGGCCCCCACCAAAAAAGAAGCAATCAATCTCTCCTTGCACAAACTGGCTCTACAGAGGCAAGATGTCCACCTCATCATCATCGTCCGATTCATCACCCCTTTCACTGTGTACATCCCCCTCCTCACAGATTATTAATTTGTCCCCACTGGAATCCACCATCTCAGATCCCCGTGTACTTTCTGGAGGGAATTGCTGCTGGTGAATGTCTCCATGGAGTAATTGATTATAATTCATTTTAATGAACATCATCTTCTCCACATTTTCTGGAAGTAACCTCGTACGCCGATTGCTGACAAGGTGAGCGGCGGCACTAAACACTCTTTCGGAGTACACACTGGAGGGAGGGCAACTTAGGTAGAATAAAGCCAGTTTGTGCAAGGGCCTCCAAATTGCCTCTTTTCCCTGCCAGTATACGTACGGACTGTCTGACGTGCCTACTTGGATGCGGTCACTCATATAATCCTCCACCATTCTTTCAATGGTGAGAGAATCATATGCAGTGACAGTAGACGACATGTCAGTAATCGTTGGCAGGTCCTTCAGTCGGACCAGATGTCAGCATCAGCAGTCGCTCCAGACTGCCTTGCATCACCGCCAGCGGGTGGGCTCGGAATTCGTAGCCTTTTCCTCGCACCCCCAGTTGCGGGAGAATGTGAAGGAGGAGATGTTGACAGGTCGCGTTCCGCTTGACTTGACAATTTTCTCACCAGCAGTTCTTTGAACCCCTGCAGACTTGTGTCTGCCGGAAAGAGAGATCCAACGTAGGTTTTAAATCTAGGATCGAGCACGGTGGCCAAAATGTAGTGCTCTGATTTCAACAGATTGACCACACGTGAATCCTGGTTAAGCGAATGAAGGGCTCCATCCACAAGTCCCACATGCCTAGCGGAATCACTCTGTTTTAGCTCCTCCTTCAATGCCTCCAGCTTCTTCTGCAAAAGCCTGATGAGGGGAATGACCTGACTCAGGCTGGCAGTGTCTGAACTGACTTCACGTGTGGCAAGTTCAAAGGGCAGCAGAACCTTGCACAACGTTGAAATCATTCTCCACTGCACTTGAGACAGGTGCATTCCACCTCCTTTGCCTATATCGTGGCCAGATGTATAGGCTTGAATGGCCTTTTGCTGCTCCTCCATCCTCTGAAGCATATAGAGGGTTGAATTCCACCTCGTTACCACCTCTTGCTTCAGATGATGGCAGGGCAGGTTCAGGTTTTTTTGGTGGTGCTCCAGTCTTCTGTACGCGGTGCCTGCACGCCGAAAGTGGCCCGCAATTCTTCTGGCCACCGACAGCATCTCTTGCACGCCCCTGTCGTTTTTTAAATAATTCTGCACCACCAAATTCAAGGTATGTGCAAAACATGGGACGTGCTGGAATTTGCCCAGATGTAATGCGCGCACAATATTGCTGGCGTTGTCCGATGTCACAAATCCCCAGGAGAGTCCAATTGAGGTAAGCCATTCTGCGATGATCTTCCTCAGTTGCCGTAAGAGGTTTTCAGCTGTGTGCGTATTCTGGAAAGCGGTGATACAAAGCGTAGCCTGCCTAGGAACGAGTTGGCGTTTGCGAGATCCTGCTACTGGTGCCGCCGCTGCTGTTCTTGCAGTGGGAGGCAATACATCTACCCAGTGGGCTGTCACAGTCATGTAGTCCTGAGTCTGCCCTGCTCCACTTGTCCACATGTCCGTGGTTAAGTGGACATTGGGTACAACTGCATTTTTTAGGACACTGGTGAGTCTTTTTCTGACGTCCGTGTACATTCTCGGTATCGCCTGCCTAGAGAAGTGGAACCTAGATGGTATTTGGTAACGGGGGCACACTGCCTCAATAAATTGTCTAGTTCCCTGTGAACTAACGGCGGATACCGGACGCACGTCTAACACCAACATAGTTGTCAAGGCCTCAGTTATCCGCTTTGCAGCAGGATGACTGCTGTGATATTTCATCTTCCTCGCAAAGGACTGTTGGACAGTCAATTGCTTACTGGAAGTAGTACAAGTGGTCTTCCGACTTTCCCTCTGGGATGACGATCGACTCCCAGCAGCAACAACAGCAGCGCCAGCAGCAGTAGGCATTACACTCAAGGATGCATCGGAGGAATCCCAGGCAGGAGAGGACTCGTCAGACTTGCCAGTGACATGGCCTGCAGGACTATTGGCTTTCCTGGGTAAGGAGGAAATTGACACTGAGGGAGTTGGTGGTGTGGTTTGCGCGAGCTTGGTTACAAGAGGAAGGGATTTACTGGTCAGTGGACTGCTTCCGCTGTCGCCCAAAGTTTTTGAACTTGTCACTGACTTATTATGAATGCGCTCCAGGTGACGTATAAGGGAGGATGTTCCGAGGTGGTTAATGTCCTTACCCCTACTTATTACAGCTTGACAAAGGCAACACACGGCTTGACACCTGTTGTCCGCATTTCTGTTGAAATACTTCCACACTGAAGAGCTGATTTTTTTGGTATTTTCACCAGGCATGTCAATGGCCATATTCCTCCCACGGACAACAGGTGTCTCCCCGGGTGCCTGACTTAAACAAACCACCTCACCATCAGCATCCTCCTTGTCAATTTCCTCCCCAGCCCAAGCAACACCCATATCCTCATCCTGGTGTACTTCAACACTGACATCTTCAATTTCACTATCAGGAACTGGACTGCGGGTGCTCCTTTCAACACTTGCAGGGGGCGTGCAAATGGTGGAAGGCGCAAGCTCTTCCCGTCCAGTGTTGGGAAGGTCAGGCATCGAAACCGACACAATTGGACTCTCCTTTGGGATTTGTGATTTCGAAGAACGCACAGTTCTTTGCTGTGCTTTTGCCGCAAGTCTTTTCTTTTTTCTAGCGAGAGGATGAGTGCTTCCATCCTCATGTGAAGTTGAACCACTAGCCATGAACATAGGCCAGGGCCTCAGCCGTTCCTTGCCACTCCGTGTCGTAAAATGGCATATTGGCAAGTTTACGCTTCTCCTCAGACGCTTTTAATTTTGATTTTTGGGTCATTTTTTTACTGATCTTTTGTGTTTTGGATTTTACATGCTCTGTACTATGACATTGGGCATCGGCCTTGGCAGACGACGTTGATGGCATTTCATCGTCTCGGCCATGACTAGTGGCAGCAGCTTCAGCACAAGGTGGAAGTGGATCTTGATCTTTCCCTATTTTTTTAACCTCCACATTTTTGTTCTCCATATTTTGCGCACAACTAAAAGCCACCACAGGTATACAATGTAGATGGATGGATAGTATAGTATTACTTATACTTATGGACGACGAGTGACGACACAGAGGTAGGTACAGCCGTGGCCTACCGTACTGCTGCTTAGTGCTTATATATATGATATACTGTATAACGGACCTGGTGGACACTGTCAGCAGACTGCTAAACAAACTAGTATGAAGAAAGAAAAAAAAAACACCACAGGTATACAATGTAGATGGATGGATAGTATAGTATTACTTATACTTATGGACGACGAGTGCACTGACGACACAGAGGTAGGTACAGCCGTGGCCTACCGTACTGCTGCTTAGTGCTTATATATATGATATACTGTATAACGGACCTGGTGGACACTGTCAGCAGACTGCTAAACAAACTAGTATGAAGAAAGAAAAAAAAAACACCACAGGTATACAATGTAGATGGATGGATAGTATAGTATTACTTATACTTATGGACGACGAGTGACGACACAGAGGTAGGTACAGCCGTGGCCTACCGTACTGCTGCTTAGTGCTTATATATATGATATTATACTGTATAACGGACCTGGTGGACAGTGTCAGCAGACTGCTAAACTAGTATGAAGAAAGAAAAAAAAAACACCACAGGTATACAATGTAGATGGATGGATAGTATAGTATTACTTATACTTGTGGACGACGAGTGACGACACAGAGGTAGGTACAGCCGTGGCCTACCGTACTGCTGCTTAGTGCTTATATATATGATATTATACTATATAACGGACCTGGTAAACACTGTCAGCAGACTGCTAAACAAACTAGTATGAAGAAAGAAAAAAAAAAACACCACAGGTATACAATGTAGATGGATGGATAGTATAGTATTACTTATACTTATGGACGACGAGTGACGACACAGAGGTAGGTACAGCCGTGGCCTACCGTACTGCTGCTTAGTGCTTATATATATGATATACTGTATAACGGACCTGGTGGACAGTGTCAGCAGACTGCTAAACTAGTATGAAGAAAGAAAAAAAAAACACCACAGGTATACAATGTAGATGGATGGATAGTATAGTATTACTTATACTTATGGACGAAGAGTGACGACACAGAGGTAGGTACAGCCGTGGCCTACCGTACTGCTGCTTAGTGCTTATATATATGATATACTGTATAACGGACCTGGTGGACACTGTCAGCAGACTGCTAAACAAACTAGTATGACTATGAAGAAAGAAAAAAAAAACACCACAGGTATACAATGTAGATGGATGGATAGTATAGTATTACTTATACTTATGGACGACGAGTGCACTGACGACACAGAGGTAGGTACAGCCGTGGCCTACCGTACTGCTGCTTAGTGCTTAATTATATATATAATATACTGTATAACGGACCTGGTGGACACTGTCAGCAGACTGCTAAACAAACTAGCATGAAGAAAGAAAAAAAAACACCACAGTGTTTTTCAGGCAGACAAACGTATACTGGACTGGTGGTCACTGTCAGCAAAACTGTGCACTGTACTCCTGCTATAACTGCTCCCCAGTCCCCACAATTAGGCAGTGTGAGCAGTGCACTCAGCACAGATATATCATGCAGCAGTGCAGCACACTGAGTGAGCACAGATATGGTGGAGCATTTTTTTTCAGGCAGAGAAACAACGGATTAAACTCAAAACCCTGCACTGTACTCCCTAACAGCTGCTCCCCGTCCCCAATCCTCCCCACAATTAAAACTAAGTCACTCAGTTTTTTTTTTTTTCTAATACAACGGAGAGGACGCCAGCCACGTCCTCTCCCTATCAATCTCAATGCACGTGTGAAAAATGGCGGCGACGCGCGGCTCCTTATATAGAATCCGAGTCTTGCGAGAATCCGACAGCGGGATGATGACGTTCGGGCGCGCTCGGGTTAACCGAGCAAGGCGGGAGGATCCGAGTCGCTCGGACCCGAGTAAAAAAAAGGTGAAGTTCGGGCGGGTTCGGATTCCGAGGAACCGAACCCGCTCATCACTAGTGATGAGCGGATTCGGTTTTACTCGGTTTTACTCGGTTCTCAAAACGGCATCTTATTGGCTCACGGATGTCACGTGTTTTGGATAGCCAATAAGATGCCGTTTTGAGAACCGAGTAAAACCGAGTAAAACCGAGTAAAACCGAACCTCGCTCATCACTACGTCATCACTAGTGAAAATGTGCAATATAATAGCCACCGGACATTGGATGTCTACATAGAAAACTCCATTTCAGATCAGGGGGTTTGCTTTATATACCACCTATCAGCATTGGATGTCTGTTTTATACACTAACCACCAGAACAGGGACGTCTTAAGAGAGGAGGGGGCCCGCCTGCAGACTCCGGGTAGACACCTTCCTCTCCGCATCGCCGTAGGCTCCGGCATTGTGCCAGAGTCTACTGCGCATGTGCAGGTCTCCGGAAACATGGAGCCTGCCATGTTCTGGAGACAAAATCCATACTGCGCATGCGCTTGGCCATTTTGGAAGTGATTTTTTTGCGGCTGCAGTGTCCTACGCTGGACTCCGGGGAGGTGTGTACTAAAATAAGGGTGCAATGTGGGACCCCCCTGGACCCAGGGACCCGTGTGCACAGCACACATTGCACCGATGATAGAAACGCAATGCACCAGAATGAGATGTATTATATAATAAACATGAAATTGGGGGCCTGCTTT